>NW_007231923.1:233305-276334 GCF_000164805.1 Carlito syrichta
ATCCACTCACCTCAGCCTCCCAAAGGCGCGGGATTACAGGCTGAGCCACCGAGTCTGGCTAAGACTTCACTTTTTAAAGGAGTTTTAGGTGCACAGAAAATTTTAATGAAAGGTACAGAAAGTTCTCATATATCCCCTACCTCTCCAGTTATCAATATCCCCCACCATGGTGATGCATTTATCATAATTGGTGATTCGACCACTTGTGAACTCCAAGTGACACCATTGTCACTTGGAGTTCATAGTTTACATCAGGGTTCACTCTTGGTGTTGTGTATTTTATGGATTTGGACAATCCTGATCCACCATTTATAATATTATTCAGAGTAACTTCAGTGCCCTAAAGATCCCTGTGATCTACCTATTCATCCTCCTTTACCCCAGTCCCTGGAAACCACTGATCCTTTTACTGATTTCACAGCTTTGCCTTTTTCGGAATGTTGTATAGTTGGAATCATATAGTATGTAGACTTTTCAGTGTGGATTCTTTCACACGGTAATATGCATTTGTTTCCTCCGTGTCTTTTGGAGCTGAATAGCCCATTTTTGTTTCGTACTAAATAATATTTCATTGACTGAATGTACCACAGTTCACTGATCTGTTTATCTACTGAAGGGCATCTTCGTTACTTCCAAATTTTGGCAATATGAATACAGCTGCTATAAACATGTATGTGCAGGTTTTTGTGTGAAGAGAAGTTTTCTGCTCATTTGGGTACATGCAAAGGAGTTTGATTGTTGAATCATATGGTAAGAGTATGCTTAGTTTTGTTAAAACAAGCAAACACCAAACTGTTTTCTAAAGTGGCTGTACCATGCTGCATTCCCACCAACCATGAGTGAGAGAGTTCCTGCCACTACACATCCTCTCCAGCATTTGTTGTTATCAGTGTTCTCAATGTTGGCTGTTCTAATAGGTGTGTACTAGTATCTTCTCATTGTTTTAATGTTTATTCCCTGATGACATATGATGTGGAGCATCTTTTCATATGCTTATTTGCCATCTGAACATCTTTTTGGGTGATGTGTCTGTTCAGACGTTTTGTGCATTTTTAATGGGTTGTTCATTTTCTTATTGTTGAGTTTAAGAGTTCTTTGTGTATTTTGAATAACTGTCTTCTATCAGACATGTCATTTGCAAATATTTTCTCCCAATCTGTGCCTCTTCTTTTCATTCTCTTGACGGTGATATTTGCAGAGCTAAGTTTTTAATTTTAATGAAGTCCAACTTACCAATTATTTCTTTTGTGAATTGCATTTTTGGTGTGTATTTGAAAAATCCTCATTAGCCCAAAGTAATCTAGAGTTTCTCCTATGTTATCTTCTAGGAATTTTATAGTGTTTCATTTTACACTTAGGTCTATGATACATTTTGAGTTAATTTTTGTGAAGGGAGTAAGTTCTGTGTCAAAATTAATTTTTTTACATGTAGATGTACAATTATTTAAGCAGAAAAGATTATCTTTGCTTCATTGTATTGTCTTTAATCCTTTGTTCAAGGTAAGTTAACTATATTTATGTAGGTCTATTTCTGGGCTTTCTACTCTGTTCCATTTACTTATATGCCTATTCTTTTACCAGTACCACACTATCTTGATTACTATAGCTTAATAGTTACCCTTGAAGTTGGTTAGAGTCAGCCCTTCAGCTTTGTTCTTCTCTTCAATTTTGAGTTTGGCTTTTCTTGTTCTTTTGTCCCTCCGTATAGACTTCAGAATCAGTGTATTGATACCTACAAAATAAGTTGATGGGGTTTTGATTGAGATTGCATCTATAGACCAAGTTGGGAAGAACTGACATCTTGACAATATTGGATATTTCTAATCATAAATATTGAATATTTCTCCATTTATTTAGTTCTTTGATTTATTTTAGCATAGTTTTTCTCATATACATTTTGTACATATTTTGTTAAATGCATATGAAGTAATTCATTTTTGGAAGACTAATGTAAATAATGTTTTGTTTTTAATTACAAATTCCACTTCTTTTCTGGTAAACAGAAAACTAACAAGTTTTATATACCAACTCTGTAACCAATAACCTATACTTGCTTATTAATTGCAGGATTTTTATTTCAGTTCATTCTTTTGGATTTTTTTACACAGGCAATTACATCATTTGTGAACAAAAATGGTCTTATTTTTTCCCTTCTCAATCCATAGTCCTTTTATTTTTTTTCTTGTTTTATCATGTTAGCTAGAAATCTCAGTATAATATTGAAAGGAGTGGTAAAAGGAAACATATTTTCCTTGTCCCTGATCTTAGCAGAAAAGCTTCCTATTTCTCACCATTAAATATCATGTTAGCCGTAGGATTTTGTAGATATTCTTTTTCCATTTGAGAAAGTTCCCTTCTACTCTTAGTTTGCTAAGAGTTTTGATTTATAATGAGTGGGTGCTGAGTTTTGTCAAATGCTTTTTCTTCAACATATAATCATTTCTTCTCTAGCCCTAATTTGATGGATAACATTAATTGATCTTCAAATGTTCAGACAGACTTGAATACCTGAAATAAATCCCACTTGGTCATGGTGTATAATTCTTTTTATGCATTGTCTTATACATGACTCAATTTGTTAATATTTCATTGAGGATGTTTACATCTATGACTATGATACATATTGGTCTGTAGTTTTCTCTTTTTTGTAATATATTTGTCTGATTTCATTAGTAAAGAAAGACTGGCCTCATAAAATGAGAGGAATTATTTTCTTTGCTTTTATTTTCTGTAAAAAGTTATAGATAAATGGTATAATATTTTCCTTAAATATTTGGTAGATTTCACCAATGAGACCATCTGGGCCTGGTACTTTCTGTTTTTGAAGGTTATTAATAATTTAGTCAAGTTATTTAATAGATATAGAGCATTCATATTTTCTATTTCTTCTGTAAATTTTTGGCAGATTGCGTATTTTAAGGAATTGACTTACTTTATCTAGGTTATTAAATTCTGGGATGAGTTGCTTATGGTTTTCCTCTATTATCCTTTTAAAGTCCACAAAATCTGTAATAATGCTTCCTCTTTCATTTCTGATAAAAATGATTTGTGTTCTCTCTCTCTCTCTCTCTCTCTCTCTCTCTCTCTCTTTAAACTATCCTGGCTAGAGGTTTATTCATTTCGTTGATCCTTTCAGAAAGGCAGCTTTTGATTACATTGATTTTTTGTTTTCAATTTTATTGGTTTCTGTTCTGATTTTTGTTGGGTTTGTTTCTCTGCTTTGGATTTAACTTTCTTTTCTTTTTCTAGTTTCCCAAGGTGCAACCTTAGATGATTGATTTAGGATCTTCTTCTTTATTAATATATAAATTTTCCTCTAAGCATTGCTTTTGCTGCATTTCACAAATTTGGGTAAGTTGTATTTTCATTTGTATTTGGTTCAAAATATTTTTTAAAAATATTTTGCATTCTTCTGTTGTGAGATGAAGTAGTCTATAAGTGTGGATCATATCCAATTGATTGATAGGGCTGTTTAATTCAACTGTATCCTTACTTATTTTCTGCCTGCTATGTCTGGTTTTTTCTGATTGAGGGATGTTAAAGTCTACAACTATAGGAATGGATTCATCAACTTATTCCTCACACGTCCATCATTTTTTACCTCATGTATCTTGATGTTTTATTGTTAGGTGCATGCACATTAAAGATAGTTATGTCATCTTGGAGAATTGACCCCTTCATAATTATGTAATACATACCAAAGTTTTAAGTGGTACTTAACCAAAGTTTTCTAAGTGGTACTTAGAAAAGGCCTTTCAGGGAAGGTAAGCTTTGTCACCTGCTGACAAAACTGACTGGCAAAGGTAAAGGCTGACAATCACCTGCACTAGAAGCAGCCAAAAGGTCCCTTCACAATGCAGGTCAGATCCAAATACACCAGCGGAAACCTTACCCCTAGCTTTGCATTGACCCTAAAACAAGCCAACCCAAACTTGACCCACAAACTCTGTGGGATCTAGCACCAGTTGTTCTCTTCTCATGACACTCATCTTCCTTCCCTAAGCCCCAGCCATCCTGGCCTGGTCTCTCTTCTAACCTAGTGAGATAGTGCCTGTCTCAGGGACTGCACATTCCCTTATGTCTGCCGGGGTTACAATTCCTCCTGCTCAATGCCTAGTCAATTCCAGGTTCTATGCATTTCAGTTTCCAAGTCACCTCCTCCAAGGAGCGGCTAATGATCCCATCTCACTTATTGCACACACACCTGTGTATTTCCTTCAGCGGAAACCAAACAGTTGAGATGAATATGTCATTAGATTGTAATTTACCTGAGAGCAGGGATGTCATCCGTTTTGTTTTCCTGATGTATCACAGCAGGCCCACAATTAATGTGCTTTGGACAAATGCATAGGTGGGAGAATAGAACCCAAGACAATGCCCAGAATTACTCAAATCCGTAAAAGCTGCTAAGCATGAATATCATTCACAGTGGTGGGAGATCTCAGAGAGTTCAGTCAACTTCCACAGTGTTGTCCAGCTTCAGGAGTGGAGCTGGGATTTGAACCGACAGCTTCTGACCAAATCTTGCATTTCCTTTGAAGAGGTAGAGCTATCTCAGAGACCAAGTGGCAGGGGTAGTTCTTGGCTTGCGAGGGGGAGGCAAAATACAGTAGCCTGATTGCTACTAAGTAGAGTTTCCTAAACTGGAACCCCTATTATGGTGAAATACAAGTCCATGTGGATGCTCCTTTTCCCCTTCCATTTTGTCTCCCCCCACCAGCAGGATATACCCCAGGGCTCTCTGCAAGGAAAGCCATTGTAGTCCTTTCTGAGGCAGAATACTTTTCCATATCCCAGCCCTACTCCATCTTTAAATAATTCAAAGCACTGAGCCCTTACAGATCCCCGCAGGCTGGGCATCCTCCCGGGAAGCTGTTGGAATAAGAAGAAAGGGCTGACTCTCAACCCTGAGTTCAAGAGATGTCCAGAGCTTTTAATTTAGTTTGATTGATTTAATATCTCGCATCCTGGGAGCTGAGCTCAATGTGATCCTGGCTGCACTCCTCTCCCTGCTAAGCTGACAGTAAAGCTGTGCATTACAGGGCTAAGAAAAATAATAAAGCACTTTCTCTTCGTAGTTCATCCAGCAGTCAGGAGCTGTTTGCAGAAAGGCAAGATGGGCTCCCGGCAGCTGCCCATGGGTCACCCTGAGCTGTGCTTCTTGCCAAATCTTCTAACCTGGAATGCCTGTCTTTCTCCACTGCCCTGGGAGGACTATGCCACCTCATTTTTCAGGGACACTTACCTGGACAAAGACCTGAAGTTTTGAATCCTTTTTTGCTGCATGAACATTTTTATAGAGTAATCTCTCCTTCAATTTATCCTTTACTCTCTCCAATGAGAAAATTTACCACTGGGTTCTCCCATTGTTGTTTTTGCCTTCTCCAGGAAGCCATTCCCATCCCAAGCATTTGATTCACCTTCTTTGTAGCTCTGTGGCCTGAACACCAACCCCCCTAAACAAGGATATATTGCTTTCATTGGCTTAAATTCCACCATTTCTTTCATAAACCAGAGGGTGTCCTTCTGACTGACCCTCGAGAACCATGCCATATTCATCCTGATGGCTTAGAATGGACCCAGGCCCACATAATCTATAGCAGGAATTATGGAGGGTGTGGCCGGTGAATGGAGACAACTGCTTCCCGATGGACGAGCCCCTGGGGTTAGTGAGAGGAAAGCAGATTGGGCTTCAGCTCTGGCCACCTCTCTAGGCCTCCTTTATAACTGGGACATTCTGCCTGCATGGACCTGTCTCTAGTAAGACAGCTCCTGGCTTTCCAGTGCTTTTACATGAGATCTTCTCCCTATCCCACCATGGCTTGGCACTGACAACCCCAAGTCCCTCCAGACCCTCGCCCACCTCAGTCAAACTGGAGAAAATATCAGAGGAAGGATGAGTTATCATCACTACCCAACAGTGTCATCAAGGGCCCGAGTGTGTCCAGCCTAGCTCACCTCAGCTTTCTGGGTAGGCTCCTGATGACCCCAGCAGTACCAGGAGCCCAGGAAGACATACAAGCTCAGAAAATAAAGAAAGTTGCATCTTCTTCCATGCAAATCATAACACTAACAGCCTCTGCCTGCAGTTACTCACATGAGACCATGTCATGTGTCTCCAACAATACTGGGCAGAACTTCTCTGGCCCATTCACCTCCTGGGAATGGGAAGGGTCCTTCCTGGATGCACAGGAAGGTGAACTTCCAAATAAATCAGTCTCTTCCAGCAAAGAAGATAGCCATGGCTCCCATGCTGTCTTCCTGGGCAGAACATTCATCCCTCATTATCACACCTCCAAAGTCAGCCTGTCCCTTTGAACCCCACTTACACTGTGAGCCCTACAGACAAGGCCTGAGCCCACTACCCCTGCCCCATCTATCCACAGCTGAACTTTCTGGGAACTGTTGACTTAGCCCCAGCCAGGCAAGTGAGGATCTCCAGACTGTGATCATAGAGTAGATGCCTGTTTACCACACCCTTGGCTGGTGGGACCCTGGGCTTCTCCTGGCATGGTCTGCATCCTATCTGACACCACCCAGACTTTGTGTCCAAAGACACCACCCTTAGTGTCCTTGAGGAGTTACAGTGATCTGCTTGGCAGGAGGCAGTGTGGCAACCAGGAGTTGTGAGCCAGCACTCAGGAGAAAGACCTCAGGGACAACAGAAATGCTTCACGAAGCTGTGGAAGAGAATACCAAGGGACACACAAGGTCTGGCCCCCAAGGAGACATTGACTGTGAGTCCTCATTATCCTTCCAACACCAATTAAACAGAAGCCTTTCTCACACCCTCCTCTTAGCACTTACTAGTTGTTATTTTTCATTCAACACATGTTCACCATGTGCCAGGTCCTACAGAGAACATCAGATGTGACCTTGCCCTTGGGGTTCCCATATTCTCTCAAGCTTCACCTGGAGAACCTCATTGGCCCTCATCATCCTGTGAAAGATCCCCTACAACCTTATTATCAGCCACAAGACAGAAGAAGCTCCACTGAGAAGACATAGGGCCTGCGAATGAGAGAATGGAAAATAAAGTTAGGTCTGGTTGGTCTGTCCCTCCACCACTGTGTGTTGTTCAGAGGATGGTTTGTGTTTGGAAACATTGGAAGCAATAGAAATATATCCAGATGCCTTTATGAGCCACTTGATATTTGCCTGCTACTGTGCTTGGCACCATCACAAAAACAAAGCTCATCAAATGGATGGTAAATAGGGCTTTCAGAGCCATGCCTGATGTGCAGTGAGCATTCAATAAAGGCTAGTCATTGCTGCTGTATTCGACATACTCCTTGCCTGCAAGTTCAAAAGACTTGAGACCAGGCAGATGAAAAATAAACATGACAAGGAGTCCAGCTACCACCAGGATGGAGTGGACACTCAGTGACCTACTGGGTAGAGATTGAGGTCAGCCGGGCAGGGGTAGAAAGTTGTTGGGCACTAGCTATGATGACCAGTGATGATGACTGCAGGTGGACCAGCCAGGTCAGGAAACAGAAGTTTCATAGCCCAGGGTGAGAGGTCAGAAGCAGGACACCTCTACCTGGGCAGGGCACTGACAATAGCAAGTCTCTTTTGTAGCCTTGAGTTTACAGCTTCCAAGTTCAGGCTCTGGTTCAAGGACTAGCTTTGTTGTCCATGATGTGTGACTTGGACAAGTCCCTAGGGCCTTTATGAGACTCCTTGGTTGTCATGTGCATTTAATGGAGACAGTAGTAGAAACTCCACCTTAAAAATAAGGATAAAGTGAAACAAAAATTAAAATAAGTACCAAGCTTAGTATACAATCAATATGTGTTAGTTGTGATTATCAATTACTGGTGAAATCAAGAACACTAGGACGATTTTTCCAACCAGGAATTGCATGTTTGGTTATCCTGGAGTCAAAGGTGAGATTCGTGCAGGCAGGGGACAGAAGATGGGAGACAGACAGACACAGCATAAGGCGCTGATGGGGAGACAGGGCAAGAGGACATGGGACTGACATGGGGCAGGTTTCTTTCTTTCTTTCTTTCTTTCTTTCTTTCTTTCTTTCTTTCTTTTTTTGAGTTGAAGTCTCACTCTATCACCCAGGCTGGAGTGCAGTGGCACGTTCATGGCCACCACAGCCTCAACCTGCTGAGCTCGGGTGATCCTTCTGCCTTAGCCTTCAAAATAGGTGGAACTACAGGTGTGTGCCACCATACCCAGCTAATTTTGCTTGATTTATTGTAGAGATGAGGTCTTGCCAAGCTGCCCAGGCTGATCTTAAACCCATGGGCTCAAGCAATCCTCTCACCTCGGCCTCCCAAAGTGCTAGGATTATAGGCATGAACCACGGTGCCTGGCAGCAGGACAGGTTCCTCTCTAATCCCAGGCCCTTCTAATTCCAGAGCCCTAGGGAAAGTATTCATACTGGATGTTCAGCCCTAACTTGCCCCTGTGTGGGCTTTCTTTCATCTCTGAAGATGGACTACTTACCTCTCCAGGACGGGCATCCCTAAGGAAGGGCCTTTCCTGCCCCTGCCTCATAGGCTTTGGAAGGTGTGTCAAGTGTTAAATCAGACTCATCATGCCTTATCCCAAGGGACCCACATGAATAGATGGCTCCCAACAGCAGTTTCCTAAGCAACAGCAATCAGGGGAAAGACAGGAGCCACTTTTCTTCCTCAGAACAAAGTGCATCATGCCTGGAACCTGAGCGTGTGGGAAGCAGACCATCAAAAGCAGCAGGGTATTCCAGCAGTTCACTTTCTGGATGCTTTTGAAACACACTTTGCACCTCAATTCCAAGAAGACCCAAACTCTGTGGCAATGTTTTGATGTTTTACTGGGGAAATGTTTTTTTTCCCCCATGGCTGGTTTTGAAGAACAGAAGCAAGAAAAGTGAGCTGGCTATGACCCCTTTCTCAGAATGCATAAAAAAAAAAATCAGCATTCACTTTACAACTGTTTAAGCCTCTCATGCATATCCGCAATCTCTTACCCTCAGACCGGACACATTTCAGAGTCAGAATCTTCTGGAAAAGGGAACAGGAAACATTGGCCTTGTGAGATCCTTTGGGTCAGGAAAACTCTCCATCAACATTTGAACATACCTACAACAAAGTACATAAATGTCCTCAACATACAGGTTAAATAAAGGCCATGTATGACTTCATGGCATTTCAGAGCAACTTTCCTGCCAAAATAATTTCTTTTTTTCCATATGGAAAGCCAGTGGCTAAGATCAGGCTTGTCTCTTGCTGCCTTTCCTTGTATACGTGGGTTTGAGATGGCGGGACCCGTGGGTCTGTTTCCACTCCTGCATTGTATCATGCTGCTTATTCCCTTCAAGTTATTAGTAAATCTTAATTATCATTGTACAAATCTCTTTCTTTCTTATTTGTATTTTTTAAATTTCAATCTGGCTTTTGTTAGCAATTTATTTTTCTGTTCAGATATTAGAATCAATTTGTCCTCTAACATAAAAAATTATGTTACAATTTTGAATGTACATCATTGAATTGATATTTCTATTTGGGGAGAATTGCCATCTTTAAAACATTAGGAATAGCCACCCATGTATGTATATAATTTCTTGAAGTTCTGCCTTAAGTTTTTCTTTCTTTTATTCTTTTTTTGAAAAAAAAAAAACAGGCATTTAATAGACCACAGAATGAACACATTTATATTATGAAAGCTGAATCAAGATGTCTTAAGTTTTTCAACTAAAGCTCATTATATTCTTTAAAAAGGACTTATTTATTTTGGTAGATTGGTTACTAAGTAACACAATTTTCATTGCTTTTATGATTGTTACCACAATTTCTAATTGTTGAAAGCTCAAATACATGAACAATATTGTTGTTACATCTTGTATCTTGCAATCACAATGACCTTTCCTATTACTTCCAAGAGTTCATTCTGTGGATTCTCTCGGTTACCTACTCTATGTAAACATTCACATAATCTGCAAATAATGACTTCTTGGTTTCTTGCTCTCCAGTGTTTATAACCTGTCCTCTTAGCCCTTCAGGAGAATATTGAGCAAAAAATTTTTATCTTGCTCCTGCCTTTAGAAAGAACTGGCCTGTAGTTTCACCATTGACATATTTGTGTGGTTGAATAGAAACACTTGTTTGGATTCTGGGTCTTTCTGTCCTACTCTTAATCTGCTAAGAAATTAAGATATTGGGCCAGGCTCAGTGGCTCAGCCTGTAATTCCAGCACGTTGGGAGACCAAGGCGAGTGGATTGCCTGAGCCCTCAGGTTCAAGACCAGCCCAGACAACTTGGCAAGACTTCGCTCTACAACATATAAAAAAATTAGCCGGGTGTGGTAGTGTGCGCCTATAGTTCTGGCTACCTGGAAGGCTGAGGTGGAAGGATCGACGGAGCCCAGCAGGTCGACACTGCACTCCAGCCTCGGTAACGAAGTCAGAATCCAACTCAAAAAAAAAAGGAAATTAAAATATTGATATTGTTATGCATGGGTTGGTTGGGTTAGTTGTTTTAAATGCTAGAGAGTTACATCTTTCATCACATTTTTTTGTCAATTGTAATCAGTAATTTTTCTTTAATTTCTTAATATGATTAATTACATTAATGAATTTTTTCCTAATGTTATAAAATCACTGCATTCCTGAAGTAAACTTGGGATATGTACTACCTAATATATATATTACCTAATATACATATATACATATATAACATCTATAATAAATAGATATTATTTTCTATGCCGTTGAGTTCAATTTACTACTTTTAAGGACTTTTGCATCTATTTTTACAACAGAAATTAACCTATTATTTTATTTCTTATTGTCCTTGTCCAATTTTGGTATTGAGGACATTTCAGTCTTGTAAAATAATGTGGTTTATTTTCCCTCTGAATTGGGAAGGGATTATTTGTTCCTTTAAGGTCTTGGGAAACCTACTCCTTACCCACAAACCACCCACAACATATCTCTTCCTGGTGCCTTGATGGTCCTTGGAGTGGGAGAGGAAGAGAATGGAAAGATTTTTTAGTAATGCTGCAATTTATAAAATAGTTATAGCTCAATTCTGGAATTTTGTTTTTCCTCTAGTAAATTTTGATATTTTATGGTGCGCTATAAAATTTCCATTTCATCATAGATATTAAATTCATGGGCACAAAATTGGTTTTCAGAAAATATTCTCTTACATTTTGAAATTCTACTGCATCTATGAGACATTTTATTTGCACTAGTTATGTTTGTGATCTCCCTCCACCTTTGTTCATCACTTTCCCCAAAGTTTTATCTACTTAATTAACTTTTTTCAAACAAACTTCTTTGGGTTTTGTTAGTTTTCTCTATTATTTTTGATATTTTATTACTTTCTGCTTTAAATTTTGTAAATTCCTTTCTTCAAGATTTTGTTTTGCTTTGTGAGTATGTATGTGATTAGACAAATGTTTGTTCTGCTAACTGATTGAGTTGAATGTTTATGACAGCTTTCAGCTTTGTATATTTTAATAAAAGAAAAAAAAACATGACCTTTAAACAAGTGTTTGATCATTGCCTTTAATTGTTTTCTGTGTGACACTAATATTCATATACATGCTTTATATTTTAAATATTTATATTTACTTTTTAAATATATTTGAGTATATCCAGATTTCTATCTATTATCTGTTTATATATATATATTTGCCCGGATGTATCTTTCTATTGGGATATCTTCTATCTTCCTGTAGCATTTTCTTTCCATATGCCTCTTTAAATACTCTTTATATGATTGTAATGATTATCCTTAACTCTGTCTACCTAAAGTTTATATTTTTCTATGCTTTTTCTCAAAGACTTATATTTTTAACCTTGCAATTTAGTTCTATAGTCTAACTCTAACTGAAATTGATTTTCAAGTGTAGTACAAAGCAGTTCTTAAGATTTATTTAAAATATAAACATCAAATTCACCAAGACTCAGTCAGAAACTACTAATTTTTAGCACACATATTTAACCTAATATTTTTCAAAAAGCTATAAAAAATAGTTATATCCTTCTATTGTAGAAAATATGACATTAGCATACTTTTACTTTCTTCCCTTTTTTTTTTCCTGACTGGTTCTCACTACTACTGTGTTAAGATCCTCTTTTAACATTTAAAATATTACATTCCCATTTCAAAATATTATACCTAAAATTAAATACATGGTGTTCTTGTTTATTCCTTTGTCATTATTCTTGATCCCATGTCCTTTTTGTTACTGGACTCATAATTTTTGTTTGTTTATTGCCATTTTGTTTAGGTCTATATTCAAGTTATTCTTCTAAGAGAGCCAATAGAAGGTAAATTGATTTGCTATATCTTTTTTATGCATGAAAATTGGTTATTTTGCTCTCCTATTTTAATAACAGTTTTTCTGGGCATAGAATTATAGACTCAAAATGCCTTCAGATGTTTAAAGTCATTTTCTCTGAAGGTATGGTGTTGCCACTAGAAATTTGCCACCCATATGATTCCTGCCCCGTTCTAGTAATCTCTCTTTGTTGTTGTTATTACAGTAAAGAGTTGAGAATAGTTTCTTCACTTTTGAAGTTCTGAACTTTATGCAGAATGTCTCTAAGTGCATGCATTTTTTTCTTAATCAATTTTGTCCCAAAATAGACTCTTTTTAATCTAAAAATTTATGACTTCCTTCAGTTCAGGAAACATTCTTTTTTTCATGGTGAGCATCCCCTTTCCTCTATTTTCTCTTTCCTCCTCTTTCTCACTCTCTTTTGGTAAAACTCCACAACCCAATTGTCTAGATGAACTATTTAGTATTTGGCCATTATGCTACTCGGCCATATCTCAAGCCTTTAACATCATCAAGTTTCCAAAAACTCTGATCATTTGTATTCCTCGTATTATTTCTTTTTACTTCTGAGGGTATTACCTTGGAATTTCCCCTGAAAAGAACCTTGGTTTAGCAGTCTTTCTGAAGATTTAGTGGTGGGCATTCCCTTCTGTGTTTCCTCCCACTTTGTTTTATATGTATTTTGTATTTTTTATCGGTATAGGTATACATATTTGGGAGTACATGTGATATTTTGATACCTGTTTACAATGTGCAATGGTCAAGCCAGGGAAACTGTGATATTCATCACCTCAAACATTAATCTTCTCTTTGTGTTGGGAGCATTACAATTCTTCTCTTCTAGCTATTTTGAAATGCACAATAAATTATTGTTAACTGTAACTTCCCTACTGTCTTATCAAAGACTAGAACACCTTCCTTCTTGTTCAGCCTCATTCCTAAGGTTACCAGTCTCTCCCAAGTACAGATCAGGATATCATGATAAAAGCTAACCCTGACTGAAGCTGGAAAGGGCCAGATACCCAGAAGCTAGATGTTCCCCAGATCACCACCTTGTAAAGGCCAACTACAGAGTGAACAGCAAACGCCAGTACTTACCAGCCTCCCAGCCCTTCCCTTTGTTCAGAAGCCAGGTCTAGATTATTCTTCTCTGGACATACTTGTTCAGTTGCCCTGGGTACTATGTCTGTGCCCCCTCCTCTGCCTGGTGATTGGGACTGGGGCTTTGTTGGGAAAAGCTGCTTGTTCTTTGTAGTAGCTTTTTCCTGCCCATTTTCACAGGTGACTCACTTTGGTTTCTCTACCCATTCGATCCTACCAAATCTCCCCAGAAGTCCTACAAAGTCTCTGCCTCTTTCACAGTTTCTCTTGCTGGTTGAATGTCATATAGTCTTTCAAATTCTGTTGTTTTTAGGGGCATAGGGAGTGATTGCTGTGCTTGGTAGCCCACTTGGTCCCAAAATCATCTTCCTGAAGGTAGCATGCTCTCATTGGAGAGCTCTGCAGGTTCCTGTTGATTCCACAGTGAGTCTAAACCCCCTAACTCAGCACAGGACCCTTTAGAGCTCTACCCAGCCTCCCCTCTCTTCCCAAGGGGTCTCCCCTGGCCTTGTTTGCCCTAGTCAATCACTACCCTAGCAGTGCAGTGCATCTCCTAAATGTGCCAGGCAGTCTTCATGTTCTGTTCCCTCTGCTGAAATGCTCGCCTGATTTCTAAACCAACTGCCACGTGATTTCTAAACCAACTGCCACCTGATTACTAAACCAACTGCAGGTTACCTCTTCCAGGCCCTGCCCTGCCCCCACACTCCTCCTGCTGGGGTGAGCTGGACATTGCTAGCTGTATATTCCTGCACTGCTTTTGTTCTCTGCTGTCTTGCTGCCTTTTCCAGACTCCCTGCCTTGCAGAAGACAGAGGCCATACTTCCCTGATGGGAGCCATTTTCTTTCTTCATCAAAAGAGTGTGATAGTGAAATGCAAATGTGCCTTCTCTATGAAGACTTGTCCCCTTCTCCCAGCATTTGCGTCCCCATCCCTTCACTATGACATAGCTTTCCAACTTCTGTGAGGATAGCTTTCCCTTTTTATTACAGTCAGGTTTTCATGGGTCTTTCTCTGACACTAGGGTGTGACTCTTTTGAAGGTAGGGATTTTTAATTTTGTTGCTACATTTTCTAGAAACAGCGGAGTGCGAGGTGTGCAGTAAACACCCAGTTACACCATCCAGTGGGTGAAAATGACTTAGCCTCAGCTCATTCCGTCCTTCTCATTCCATGGTATCTGACCTGACCTTCCCACCTCTAAATCTCAGGTGGCTCAAGGATCCAGCCTCTTTCACAGGCCACAGTCCTATTCCATGTGTGGGCATCTCTTCTCTGAAGGGCTCCTGCCGCTGGGCCCTGGACCAGACACTATCCATAATGACTTCTTTTCCACTATGTGGTTCTGCTTTTGTCAGCCAGGTAGTAAGCCCTTTGAGCAGAGATGGCAAGTGGTGCTGATCCCTGGAACATCCCAAAGAACAGCAGCTCGTCAGTTTCTCAGTGCACTACAACTAGGTTGCAATGACAACCACCCCAATGAGATTTTATCTTGAGGTGTGGGACACCACTAAACCCATAATCTAAGCCAAGTTTGGCTGTCTCTGGCTCAGACCTGCTGATCATTGGTGTGTGGGAATGAGCCTAACATGACCAGTCCCCAGGGAGCCACACTGCTTCGGCTGTGCTGGTCCAGCTACCCCACGCCTGCCACCCTATGCTCCAAGCTCACTCTGACTTTCCACCTGTGGAGTTCTGGTCTGTCTGCTGCATGGAGCTGAGCCTGGTTCTTGGGTTCACAGTCACAGCACTGATCTCGGGGACTGCCGTAGCACTTCTCACCCTCTTTGAGTGACTTTGAGCAACCCTATATGCAATAGTCACTGTATCTGTCTTATTGTGTTTTACATCTACCATTGAGACTCTCAAATGGCATAGGGTATGTCCAATTTACCTTTAACCTACAAAACCAATACAGGCTGGCACCTGCCAGCATTTGTGTCAGTTGAGTAAAGAATCAAGCTGTTGCAGTTGGTACAATTTGTGCAGGAATTTTTACATCCATGGACCCACTGATCCATTGATACATCCACTGAACTTTTTCAAAGAGCTCCTAAGGCCAGTCTTATCTGTTGAACAATTGCTATGAGGTATGTAAACACAGTCTTCACAAAGAGCCCCACAAGCCCCACTACTCCATTTTACTGATGTGAAATTAGAAGCGCAGAGACTGACAGAACTGCTCAGAGGCATGACTGGATCTGAATCCAGGGCTGTTAACTTCCACACCCAATGTCTCTACCACACGATTGTGCTGCCACTCTGACAAGCAAAGGGCACAGGATGCATTGAGTTTTGAAGTTCCTTCCTGAATTTTTAAAAACACTATAAAACTTTAATACTCAAAAGCATTTTTAAAATACAAAAATACTTCCCATCTCAAGCTCAGGGATATGTCTCTCCTGTGATTGAAAGTAGTATGATCCTCTTGTGTGAGAAAACACTTGCATCTCATTAGATGACTGAAGTTCACCAATAAAGCAAATTAAAAATTAAAACCCTGCTAGCCTTCTCTTTCAGAGATGTATCTGCTTTCTCTTAGCTTCAGCTTGGCTCCCAGACCTCTATTTCATGCTCCCTCATCACTGTCTACCAGGGATTTAGGGCAAAGGACTGCAAAACAGGCTTTGAGCAGGGTTTCCCATGGGTGTCCCTACAGGAAATCTTGACCTTTAAACAAATGCTTAAGTTTAAGTAGATTGTTCTATGGGAAGAAATAGGAAAAGGAGAGATACAAGACCTTTGCTCTGTTGATCTACAGTGGGGCCACAAAATTTCCCTCAAATCCCATCCTAGGATGCATCCCCATGGTCACAGGGTGAAACTTCAGGAGGAGAACCACCATACTACACCAATGAGGTCATGGGCTAAATTGTGTCCTCCAAAAAGTCCATAGTTGAAGCCCTAACCTTCAGTGTGGCTGTAATTGAGGACAGGGGCTTTAAAGAGGTCATTAAGTGACTATTAATAGATCATATGTGTGGACCTGAATCCAATAAGACTGCTGTCCTTATAAAAAGGACACAGACACACACACTGGACGACCATGTGAGGACACAGGGAGAAGACGGCCATCTACAAGCTAAGGAGAGAGGTCTCAGGAGGAGCCAACCCTGTTGACACTTGGATCTTGGACTTCTGTCCTCCAGGACTATGGGAATATTAATGTCAGTTGTTTGAGTCTCTCAGTTTGTGGTGCTTTGTTTTGGTGACCCAAGCTGACTAATACAAGAAGTAACCCAGAGAAATATCACACAGGTATCACTGGGGGAGCAGGAGCCAGTGGCAAGTATCCACTATCTTCTCCCATAGAAAAGGGCATCCTCAGAAGAAATAGTTCTGTGGTTCTGTAGGGTAGGATAAGAAGTCAGCTGAGGACACCCAATTAGGAAGAGACATGTATGTCCAACAGTTCAATGACTTGGCTGCTTCTCCATGGTGCGAAAGCCATGTCAACAAGATATTTAAGGGACATCAGGGGATCATAACGGGAGGAAATACAGTAGGACAGTGGGAGGCAGGAGGTGTTGAACTGTCCTATAATAATGAAAGATCTGCCACCCCTATTGTCTCTACCTACTTCAGAGTCCACAACACAGCATCCGTCCAAGCTGGGCAGTGTTGGAATCTCCCCAATTGACACTATAGTCCTCTGATGGCTTCTCAATTACTCTGGATCCATTAGATGAGGGGGTCCCCAAATCCCAGACCATGGACAAATACCTGCCTGTGGCCTATTAGAAACTGGCTGCACAACTAGAGGTGAGTAGCAGGGGGAGTAAAGCTTCATATTCTGCCAGATCAGCGGTAGCATTCGATTCTCATAGGAGCACAAACCCGATTGTGAACCGCACATGCAAGGAATCTTGTGTGCTCCTTATGAGCATCTAATGCCTGATGATCCACCACAAATTACATTCCACAAAACCAGTCCCTAATGCCAAAAAGGTTGGGGATTGCTGCATTACATCCTATGACTCTGTCTCTGCCAGATGACAGAGGCTCCCCGGTAAAAGGCTCACCTGTGTCATCTCACTGTATGGTGACCGTCATTTTGAGGGACCCCATGATTAGAATGGCATCACTGGGCAAGTTGACCTTGGTGGAAGTCTTCACACTTTCCTGTTATCTCCCAGTGAATTTACTCCCTAGCAAGGTGTGTTCCCCAAACTGTGAAAGCAGCAGCACCCAGAGAGAGAACTGATGTGGTTAGGACAGTGGGGTCCCACTTACATTCATTCATTAAGGAGAAGTAGGACCTCCTTGGGAAGTCCTAGAATACAGAAAACTTGGCACACATCTTTTTTGCACATTTCCACTCTGGGCAGCGCTCCTTAGAAGAATTCCCTCTGCTGCTCCTCTGCTTTCTTTGGCAGCTTTTGAGATTTCCTGGGACCTGGTACCCTCCCTGAGCTCCTGGCTTCCTGCATTTAGCCTCAGTGACCGGGGAGGTAAGTGCAGAGGTTACTCATCTCTGTAGTATCAGCATAACTCAGTGGAGGTGACCATCTGTCCTTTGGATTTCCTTTGGAAATCATACACAACCTGGGTTCATATCTCCCTTCTACCATTTGTCCAGAATATGGATCCACCCTCAGCCTCACATCCCTCAGATGCACACTATGGGCTTCCTGGCATGCACAGAGGTGTATTATTGAGGATGTGAAGGTGAACATCTAGTATCCTAAGCAAGGTGTGAACCTGCTGCTGTCCTAGAAGAGCCACCCCTACCCTCCAGGCCATGGCATTCTTCTCCTGGTGAGTGATTGGACCCCAGTTTAGCATGAGACCATGGGAAATCACGTATCTATTACAACCTGGAAATCTTCTAATACGAGCTAGGAGGACCACGGCCTTGTGGGGGGTCACATAGTCCCTACCTCACAGGGTCAGTCCCTGGCCCTGAACCCCTCTCCTTAAGAGACCAAGGTCAGGGCTGTATCTGCCCAGAACTGCAGAACACAATAGTCCACTTGTACATTCTTGCTTTGGAATTCAAATCTCCCCTAGCCCATCCTCACCCCCAAAGAGGGCTGTTTTCTCTGCCCAAGAAGCTCTCCACTGGTCCTAATACTCCTTCAATCCCCTGAGGGTAATGGAAAATGCTGCCAAGGGCACTGTGTCTCTGGTGCGGGGACTGCATGTGTGGTGCTTCCAACACTGCTGAAACATTTTGGTGCCTCTGGTGCAACCTCCTTTGGTGGTGAGTGGCCAGGGTCTGGGGCTCCCCAGACACCTCAGTACTCTCAGGGAGCATTGCCTGCCCAGGACGCTCCTGCACCCACCATGCCCATGCCTGCATACCAGCTGGACAGCAAGCATTTGGTATCTTCTGTGCTCCTTCCTCTTTGTCCTCAGGACCCAGTCACAGGAAACCTCCTGTCATTTATTGAGACTGACTAGAGTAAACTAAGGAATGCTGAGGCCCAATGAACAAACAGGAACATCCAAGAAACCAGAAAACCCCAAAGGTTAGAGGATGTTTGAGGAGGACAGAGGATGCTCCCAGGTGCCAGAGCCTGTTTCTGTGTCCTAGAAAGTCCCAAAGATAAGTTACCCTCACCTGGTGAGCCAAGTCAGACTTTGGTGGAGTCTCATGCATGGAGCTCCAGAAAACTGTCCCCAAGCCAGCATCAGCTGGGGATGCTATGCTGGCTATGATGGAATGCCATGCTGGCTATGATGAAAACCACATTTCTTGAATGGTCTCTATATACCTGAAAGTCCCATCTCCTTGCTGCCCTGCCAGTTGCCTGCAGACTGGGAAAACACTGCCTTCTCTACTCTCAGACTGCTTTCTCTACTCTCTGTAGGAAGATATCACAAAAATAAACCTCACAGAGGTTCACAACGGATGGCCAGAGGTATAGATGTAAATGATTCAAATGAGGATTTTCTTCCCCTTTTTTCACTATTTTAAATTAAAACAGACGTTGTTAGTATCAATAAAGTATATGGAAAGATGCATAATGAGATAAAAAGCCCATCTGCCTCCTCCCTGTGGAGAGGATGTCCCTTGCTGCTCAGAGAGCCCTCTCCTGCATAGAGGGCATGAGTTCCCAGAAAGCCCAGGGCACACTTGGAGCTCAACAGAACTGATGGGACTAGAGCTGAGCAAGGACAGGGGCCAGGAGGGAGGGGGGACATGCCTTTAGCTACAGGGTCAGAGCAGAGCTGGGTCTGATGCAGCAGTTTCTTGGGCCTCCTTAGGGAGACTTGCCCACCAGCCTCAAAGAAGAGCTGCTTCTCACACCTTGAGGGTCCACCCGTAGGAAGTGAGATGCTCCCTACCCTACCTCATGAGGGGGACTTCCTGGCAGCCTTTCTATCACACCAAGACCATGCTGGGACCCTAATTTCAGTGGTGAGATGGTGGCTGTGAAGACAGCTGCCTCAGCTTTCCAGGCCTCTGGGTCACTGAATCCCTTACCTCACAGACTGTCCCCTCTGCTCTCTCAGGCCTGTTGCACCCACACAGAAGACGCTCTGCTCTCCCATCATGCCTCACAGATCAGAGAACATACTGCCAACCATGATCCATTCCTGCATCATAATGCTGACTTCCTTGACTTCACACTAAACTTTCAGAAATAATCACCCATGTTTACCACCTACTCGCTCAGTGGTCATCCACGGCTATCACTAAAGCCCACAGAGACGGGAATCTAACCCAAGCCTGAATTTGAGTCCATCCCAGGGCAGAGCAGTGATGTTTTTCAGGATTCCTCCTGGGCCCTCTCCCTTCCCAGTTACACACTTCCCAGGCAAATTTCTCATCCACTGTTCCAGAGACTTCATGTGACTCAGAATTGCCTTGTTCACCCCTTTCAGAAGCATGTGTTCCTTCCCTGTGCATCTTGGCATCTCTCCCTGCAAGTGCTTCACAGGATCCTTCGCATCCAGGCATGAGGTTCCTCCTGTCTTCCTTCCCCCTCTGGCCCATGCAGTCCCCACACATTGCCATCTCCACCTCTTGGTGACTCATCCCTTTCAACTCAGCCCTCATTCCTGCAGCACAGACCACTTACACCCACACAATATGATCTGTCTCCCAATTGCTCTAGGGACACAGAACTGTTTATCAGTCCGCTGGTTCCTCTGCCTAGAATACTGACCCCACCAACTTTGGTTGCAATGCAGTGGGTAGATCCCACTTTACTGTCTTCATGACTGTGGCTTCTCTGTGTGTCAAAAGTAACTATAGTGATAAGGCTGCATAATGTTTGCTGTGGAATTGGATGAGTTTATTCATGTAAGATGCTAAGAACCATGCTTGCTACAAAATAAATACCCAGTAATATTAGATGGTATTGTTCTACTATACTATTATAAGATGATACTATTGTTACAAGCTAAGGTTCCTTGGCTCCCCTCCTCCACTCCTATGTTGAACTAAGCCCAGATCTTCATGTATCATTCATTCATCTCTTCATTTGCTCAGTCATTTGTTCATTCGACAACTAGCTGTTGTCACCTGTTAGGTGGCAGGCACTGTCCTCCCCTTCATACTCACCTCTGTCACAGGCAGAGGTGACATTTTATTTTATTTTATTTACACTGTTAATTTGTATGTCTCTCCCGTCAAGTGAGAACTCAGCAGAGACAAGGTGTGCATAATTGCTTCCCATGCTTAATGAGCATCCTGTTCCAGGGGCCTAAGAGTGGGCCCTTCATGTACTGTGGTTACACATTCAAGCACAGGAGAGGTTCATCTTATGAGGTGATCATTGTCGGCACTCTGCTCAGGACACATAGCCCACCCCACCCCACCCCCGTGTTCTTCAGGGACCGGGGAGAGCTAAGGAGGGGCTGTCTCCAACCCTAACACAAGATGGGCAGCATGCTTGGGGGTTGACAAAGCAACAAAGCCAGAAGTACTATCTCAGCCCCTGCCAGGGAAAAGAGTAGGTGAACAGCTATCACCCAAAGCCCTTCACCACTCTGGAGAGTGGATGTGTTGCTGCCGTATTGATCCTCTGCAGACTAGATATCATGTGGGGCAAATAGTGTCTGCTGCAGCTCAGCCACTAAGAAGATGGAAAGAGAGGAACTTGGAGGAGCAAGTCCAGGCCCCCAGCAGCAACCCTAATGGTGCCAGAGCTTCCTGCATGTGGCCAGACCCACAACTGCCTCCATGGACAGTAAGCATCTTGTGGGCAGAACCACATCTTCTAGTTATTTCTCCATCTAGAGTCCTTCTTGGTTACCCAGAAACCTCCACAGGCTAGGACATGGGGGGCTAGATCACCATTTATTGTCATTTCAGTGGAAGAGCGAGTAATTCACTCTGTCTGCCATGCCCAGGGCAGTGCCTGAAACAAAACAGCTCTTTAAAAATATTGATTATAGATGTCCATCCATCCATCAATCCATCCATCCATCCATCCATCTGTCCATCCATTCATGTAGCCATCCATCAGTTTATTAAATTGAACTAATTCTAGTAATCACACAAACGGAGGCTATTAGCTACATAGAATTGTGTCTACCATACACAGTGACTCAGCAGTGCTTGGTACCATATCACAGCCTCTGGTCTTCTGTTGGCAAACTTAGGCTAGTATCAGTAGAACCCTTGAGAGGCTGATTCTCAAGGTAGGAAGTCCAGACATCCCATCACTGTGCAACCTGAGTTCTAAGACTACTTCCAACATCATGAAATTTATCATTTTGGATTCCATGTTATAAAACCCAACCCATGAGTGTGGTGTCCTAGCTGTGGTCTGGTCCTGAACTCACAAATAAAGAGGTCCATTTCATCTTTCTGGGGCAAGGGGGCATTTTTTGATATCAGGGGCATTTCAACCCATTCTTCTGGATATATTCTAGAGCTGAAAATTCATGCAGTTGGTGAAGAAATAGAATACCTTCATTGTCAGTGGGTCACATCCCATGTGAAACAGGCTTGTGGGCCCTACTGAAGATAGTTTTAAGAGGAGCAAGGTGGGAGCAGGTCTGCTCTAAGCTGTTACCACGGTTTTAGAAGGAATCAATGGTGCTTCAAACTATGGCATGACAGTAGGAGTGTATCAAACATAAGTCACCAACCAATATCCATCTCTATAGGGAGAGTCCAGGAGGTTCCACCTTCCAGCTCTTTGGTGTCAAAAATCAGCACACTGGCATTTGGTTATACACTGGTCTCCCATGAACTGTTCTGTGTCTGATCAAGTCTGAGCCCCAGACAAAAGCAATCCTTTGGGTTCAGGTGGTTACGGCCATATCTTGAATAATAGCAAATCAACTAAGACAAATGGTGCCAGGTGACACAGCATGAGCACCCATCAGCACCCAAAAATATTTACTGAGCATTATGGGATGCCAGGTACTATCACTGGATGCAGTTGTGAATAAGACCCATCTTAGCCCCCAATAGCTTGCATTGCAAAAAAAAAAAAAAGTCTCCCCACAGGGACTTCAAACTTCATCTACTACTCTCTTTCCATTTTTTGTCATGCAATTTTGTGAACATTCTTTGAAACTCAGAAGTGGTGTTGAATGTGCAGAATCCCTCCCACAATTATTGCTTCTTGGTGGAAGATTCATTGACCTTTCCGCTGTGGGGAGTTGGCAGTCTTTAGAAGCCATCATGGCTTGGCTTATTCAGAAAATGATTTCCCTGAGGATCAGATAAAGCACGTTTGCACAGTCCCAACCAGGCTGTAACACAGAGATATCTTCAAGTCCTCCTCAAAGTCAGCAAATCCCACAGATGGCAACTTGATCAAACGGCCGTCTCTGCTCTAAGCTCCTTATCACTCTGAATCTGCAGGGGCTCTTGAAGTTTCTCCGTAGGAAGACAGCATCTTTTTCCTTTTTCCTCCTCACACTATTCATCTGAGCCCAGCTCCTTCCTGGGGACAGGAAACTTGGCTTCTTTTCAAGTCCTAAGTCTCTAGACCTTCGGTGCCTAGAGACCTCACCAGGACAGGTTTTGCCACTTGTTACCTTATGTTTTGTGCTAAGGAGTGGTGTCACCTCTGCCTCAGAGAGCACAGTTTTCTCTGGATAATTGAATCCAGAGGAACTTCTGTCCTGTCTTTTCTTGTCATCAGTAATGGGAAAATGTTTTTTACTGACTTATTTTAGTATTTGTGTTTCTTTGAGGAGAAGAAAAATATTCCAACAAAGAAGCAATAGCTGAGACCAGATCTAAGAAAGTGTGATGCACATCACCCAAAGGACATGAGGGCAATGAGCACCATGGTCATGGAGTACCACCTAAGTATTAAGGCAAAGAGGGGAGAGGATCAGATTTGTGTTTTCAAGTGATCATTCTGGTTGCAGGATAGGGAATAACTTGACCTGGGAGAGACAGTTCAGCATCAGTTGCAACATCTCAGTATCTCTTCAGCTCAAGCCATCAATGCATACTGACTGAGCTGGTGTAAAATATACACTTCATTTTTTCTTCCATTGTTATATTTGATTTTCATGTGCAATCCTAAGAGAAATGCAGGGCAGACAAAATTACTCTAACTTTTCAGAATTTTAAAAAGCATCATTGAGATTTTTAAGTAGCATTTATATTCCAAGGAATGTAAAATCAAGTTTACGTGCTTTTTTCCTTATTCAACCTTATTGAATCCTCACAAAATTCTGACAGGCAATAATGTCATCCCTGTTGTATAGATGGAGAGGCTGAGGCTCAGACAAGATACATTGCATTCTTTGTCCAAAGTAGATTTGAAGTTATCCCTGGAGGATGGGGGTTCTAAGGAACCGGGATGTATGTGGAACCACAGACAGGGGTCACACAGCCATAAAGAGCCAGTTGTTCTCCAAACCTGGGATTTTATTCCATTTCATGGTCTCTCAGTGGACTCTCACTTCCCAGGACTCCCCTTACCCTGGTAGAAACTAGTGATGACAATTGTCATAACTGTTAGGTACTGCAGTGCTGTGTGTTCTGGGCATTCGCTCATGACCCGGCTCACTGTAGAATTTCCTGGGAATCTCCACCATGTACTGAGCTCTGGAGACACATTATGGATGAGTCTTGGGTCCTTCCCTCTGGGAGACTTAGGAGCCAAAACAGATAAGGCAAACAACAATGTAATGCCAGACGGACTGGCATCCCTGTGGATGCTCTGTGACCCTAAGATGTCACAGATGTCAAAAGGGAACCGTACAACAGAACACAGGTGTGTTTGTAAAATTTCCATAAGGGAGCACAAAGAAAGCATAAAAAATGGCAAAATCCACACAAATACCACTTAAAACACCATTACTACTAAAATATGGGATGTTTATTTGTGGATTGGAAGAGAAGCTTCCTAAGCAGATGGAATAGAATTTGCAAACATGCTGAGTTATAAAGTGGTTGAAATGTCTGTGGACTGTGAAGTGAAGGTAACTTATATTAATTTAGTTCTTACCATGGCTAGGTCATTTGCTGGCAATACAAAAGCAATCTTGTGCAATAATCACAATGTAATTGTAGAAGCCACAGTTAAGGAATTTTCACTGGGCGGTAGGCACTTGCAAAGTGCTGCAGTGCCTTTATCCTCCAATGCAGCAGCAGCTCTGGGAATGGGTCAGGGGGATACCATCAGTGTTCCATGTCACAGATGAGGGCACCAAAGATTAGAAACTGTCCCAGGACACACTTCTATAGATGTTGTTATCGTTGGTCTGGCTGGCAGTCCATATTTCCCTCTCAATAGTGTAACTCCCTTTCTAAAATCTGAGGCGAGAGGGGATGCATGATGAAGATCCCTGGCCCCATCCTTTGGCTCTACCTGTCCCATGTCATTTAGATGATGCTGACCCAATCCCTCTTTTTACCTCCACTCTGTTGTCAGGCCAGACAGAGGGTCACATGATCACAGTCTGGCAAATTACCCACGAACAAGGACTCAACATTCTTGAGGAAGCAAACTGGGTCAGAGATGGGCCTGTGACCCAAGCGGGGTCTTTACTGTGACCGTCTGAACAGACTATTAGGAAAGGTTGTCCCTTTTCACAGTTAGTAGGATGAATTTTGGAGCTGCTGATGACCATTCTTCCCCAATGTATGGAGAGCTTTTCTGAGAATGAGGCCAAACACAATCAAGCAGAACCAGTGGGGATGGGGGAGAACCAAGCGTCCTGATAATGTCATTAGAGATTCTGGATCAAACCATGCCTGAAGTCAAACCATCCTTTGGACTCTTTAGTTACATAACATTTCATTGCTATTGTTTAAAGTAATTTAAATTCCATTTCCTTTCTTGTAAAGAAAGAGTCCAAACTAGTAGCAAGAAAGACTCAAAATGCAAATCCATATGTCATGTTTTTAGTGACTATGACAGAGCAGTGTCAATCAAAGAATGATGAGACTCATAAATTTGGAAAGGAGAGTTTCATTTCTCATAAAGGTCTGCAGCCTGCAGGGTGGCCATTTGACAGGCTAGGAAGCATAGCTACTGGCTAGAAGCCAGAAATTGACACTTTAACGGAGGAGCAAAGGAAACAGGAATTTATACTGAGCAGAGTCTCCTAATATACATATTTAACAAGCTATAGGAAGAGTCATGAATATTTATGAAAGGAGAAACATACACATACACAATGGAGCTTCATACCCTTTCCTGGGTGACATGCATGTAAAAAAAAATGCTGGCGTTAGCATGATTCAAGGGTGGAGTTTTCAGCTCCCTGATGTCAAAAGGTGAAGAACAGGAGGACCCGAAAAACTGGCCAGACATTCTGTGGTCTGTAATATCTTATTAAGCATTAAAGGAAGGGCAACATCAAGGGGTTGGTTGATATCAGTAGTGGAATTTTTTGAAAGAGTTTGTTTCTGTTTAGTCCATAGGGAAGAAAGTCTATGGGTGGTTAGTAAAGGAGAGGGCATAATGAGGCATGTCTGACCCTCCATCCTGTCATGATAATAACTAAGTTTTCAGGGTTACTCAAGGGTTCCCTTTGCCAAGAAGGAATCCGTTCAGTTATTTGGGTGGCTTAGGATTTCATTTTTATTTCTCAGTAGGTACTCAATGTCTGTACCTGTTTTTTAATGATGATAACAATTATTGGATTAGACCCATATGAAAACAGTAAAAAGGAGCCTTCAGTGGGCAATTGTCATGTCACCATGATTTCCTCCCTACGATATCTTTGGGATATGGCTGCTCTAATTGCCCCAATTTTATATACAAGGGCAATGACAATGAGCAGAGCTGGACTGGTTTGGCACCTTGTCAACTATCACACAGCAGTTTAGTCAAGGGAAGAGGTCTGTAGACAGCTGCCGGCATGAGGCCTGGGAAGTAAGTGCTGTGCACATTAAGCAAATGAAGCTTGGACCAGACTTTAGAAGAGAAGCCCCTGGAGACTTTAAAGTTGAGGTGTGATGGGTTGCATGCACAGTTAAGAGACGCTACATCAGCTGCAGGGAAGATAGGTTGGAGGGCGAAAACATGAAGGCGGCCAGTAGAGGGCCTTGAAAATAATAGTTCAGGTGAAAGGTGAAGAGAGCTTGAGTCAGCTGGAAGATGGCATCCCTGCCACCCACTACTGAGGAATGAGTCTCCAGGAGTACAACATGATCTGACCCATGGACTCACGCTCTGCACCACTTTGGTGCCACCCTTTGGTGCCTTTCTTTCTCTGGCCTTCCATAGTGCTCTGATGTGCACACCTTAAACATCCTGATTCCCAAGCTCTCAGCATCACTGAAAGAGTCTGATGATTCTTTATTTTATGTTATTTCATTTTTAAAATCATCACATAGCACAAATAACTTTTTTTGGTATTGGGTTCTATGAATTTTAATACCAGGGCTATTAAGATACAGACTGATCCATCACCCCCAAATACACCCTCCTATTGACAGACACAATAATTTGGATGAATTTCAAAGATATTATGCAGAAGGAAGGAGGTCAATCTCAGAAAGCTTTCTGAGTTTCATATACAATCACAGAGTATAAAGTTGTGAGATTGACTTCCTTCCTGCCACATAATGTCTTTGAAACTCATCCAAAGTGTTGCATATATCAATAGTTCATTTCCTTTTATTGCTGAGTAATATTCTATTGTATGGATGCATTACAGTTTATTTATCCTTTCACCTGCTGAAGGACATTTGGATTAATTCCACTTTTGGGGTGATCATTAATAAAGTTGCTATGAAAAATCCCTTATATGTGTAAACATAAGTTTTCTTTTTCCTAGGAGTAGGATAACAGCCATATGGTAAGTGTCTGCTTAATTATTTAAGATGGTGCCAAATTGTGTTTTAAAATGGCTGTACCATTTTGCATTCTCACCAACAATAAATGAGAGACCCAATTGTTCCACGGTCTTGTCAGCACTTGGCATTGTCAGTAAATTTTATTTTGGTCATTCTAATGGATATGTAATGGTTTCTCATTATGGTTTTATTTGATACTTTGTCAATGGCAAATATGTAAAAAATATTTTCATGTGGTTATTTCCCATATTTGCAGGTTTTTTGTTGAAATGTAGTTTTTAAATCTCTTGTTTATTCCATTTATTTATGCATTTGAATAAATTTATGGGGTAAAAGTATAATTTTGTTACATGGGTATATTACATATGTCTGTCACCTGGATAATGTACATTGTACCCATTAAGTAATTTTTTATCATTCCCCTAGCCCATCCTTCCTAGTCTCCAATGTCTACCATTCCACACTTTATGTCCATGTATACACATGATTTACCTCCCACTTACAAATGAGAAGATATGATATTTGTGTTTGCATTTCTGAGTTGTTGCACTTAAAATTATGGCTTCCAGATTCAATCATATTGCTGCAAAAAAGCGTGATTTCGTTCCTTGTTATGGTTGAATAGTATTGCACTGTGTATATATGCTGCATTATTTTAATCCATTTATCCATTGATGAACACATAGGTTGATTCCACATCTTTGCTATTGTGAATAAGACTGTGATAAATACAAATACAGATGTCTTTTTGGTATAAGTACTTCTTTTCCTTTGGGTAGACACCCCATAATGGGATTGTTGCATTAAATGGTAGTTCTATTTTTGTTTATTTGAAAAATATACATATGCTTTCAATAGAGGTTGAAGTAATTTACATTTCCACCAACAGTATATAAAGAATTCCATTTTCTCCACATCCTCACCAACATCTGTTATTTTTATCTTTTTAATAATAGCCATTCTGACTGGTGTAAGATGATATCTCATTGTGGTTTTAATTTGAATTTCTCTGATGATTAATGATGTTGGGCATTTTTATATGCATGTTGGCCATTTGTATATGATCTTTTGAAAAATGTCTGTTCATGTCCTTTGCCTACTTTTTAATATAATTATTTGAGTTTTTTTTTTTTTTCAATTCAACCCATAACACTTGCCTTTCCATTCTCTTAACAATGACTTTTGCAGCAAAAGCTTTCATTTTGATTAAGTCCAATGCATCAATGTTTTCTTCTAGGGATGTGCTTTTGATGTTATTGTTTTAGTTTCTTGCAATTTTTTTTTTTTTTTTGAGTCAGGATCTCACTCTGTCTCCCAGGCCCTAGTGCAGGGGAACAATCACAACTCACCACAGCCTCGAACTCCTGGGCCCAGGTGATCCTCCCATCTCATCTTTCTAAGTAGCTGGGACTAGAGGTGCATGCCACCATACAGCTAATGTTTTTTTATTTTTCGTAGAGATGAAATCTAACTATATTGTCTAAGTTGTTCTTGAACTTCTGGACTCAAGCAGTCCTCCTGCCTCACCCTCCCAAAGTTCTGCAATTACAGATGTGAGTCACCGTGCCCTGTCCCTTTGCAAATTTTGGGTATTAGTCGTCTGTGGGATGGAGAGTTTGCAAACATTTTCTCCCATTCTGCAGTTTTTCTGTTCTCTTTGTTGGTTATTTCTTTTACTTTGCAGAAGCTTTTAGTTTAATTATTTTGTCTATTTCTTAATTGGTGCATTTATATTCTTACTGCTAAGTTTTAAGAGCTTTTAAAACATTCCAAATACAAATATTTTGTTGAATATGTGGTTTGCAAATATTTTAGTGTAGTCTTCAACTTGTTATATTAGTTTGCTAAGACTGCGTTAACAAATTGCCACACCCTGGGTGGCTTTAACAAAGGCAATTTATTGTCACACAGTTCTTTCTGGAGGCCAGAAGTTTGGAATCAAGGTGTCAGCACTGTTGGTTTCTTCTGAGGCTAATCTCTTTAGAATGTAGATGCTGTTTTCTCCCTGTGTCCTCATTTGGTCTTCTCTCTGTATGCATCTTTGTCCTAATTTCCTCTTTTTAAAAATTTTAAAGATGTGGGGTACAATTCAGGGTTAGGTATACAAATGTTCACTATGCAGGTTCGCCTGTTGATGAGGTGTGTCCCCCTCCCCCGGCAGATTCCCACTACTGCCAATTCCGCTTCCCCCAACCCCAGCAGTTTCCTGCTACTGCCAATCCTTTTCTTATAGTATTATGATAATTGTTCAACGTCTGCTTATGAATGAGATCATGTGATGCTCAGTTCTTTGTTTCTGTAATAGATCACTCAGTGTTATAGACCCTAAGTCCATCCAAATAGTTGTGAAGTTCATAATTTTGTCCTCTATGGCTGCATAATATTCCATAGCGTATATGTACCATATTTTTTTATCCAGTCCTCTTTCGATGGGCAGCACGGTTGGTTCCATGTTTTTGTTATGATGAACAATGCTGCAATAAGCATACATGTGCAGGTATCTTTTTCATAGAGTGATTTGAATTCTTCCAAGTATATTCCCAGTAGGAGGATTGTGGGGTCGTATGGAAGGTCAATTTCTAGATCTTTTAGGAATCGCCAAATTGTTTACCACAGAGGTTGTATTAGTTTACACTCCCACCAATAGTGTCCTAATTTCCTCTTGAAATAAAGATACCAGTCAGACTGGATTATGGTTCCCCCCCATAACTTCACTTTAATTTGATTACCTCTATAATGATCCTAACTTCAAATAAGGTCACATTCTGAGGTTCTGGGGTTAGAACTTCAACAGATGAATCTTGGGAGAATGCAATTCAACCCATAACACTTGTCTTTCAATTCTCTTAGCACTGTCTTTTGCAGCAAAAGCTTTCAATTTTGAGAAAGGCCAGTGCATCAATGTTTTCTTCTATGAATATGCTTTTGATGTTGTCATGTCTAATAATGTTTTCCCTAACCCCTTTGTCCCAAAGATTTTCTCCTATGATTCATTTGAAAGCTTTTTTCAGTTTTTGCATTTTACATTTAGATCAATAATATATGCTGAGTTAATTTTTGTATATGGTATGAGCCTTAGGTTGAGGTTCTTATTTTTGACATATGATGGACCAATTTTTCCAACACCATTTATTGAAAAGACTATTTTTTAATCCATTTAATTGTTTTCACACCATTTTTTAAAACTCAGGTTTTTTACTTGAATTGAAAAACATATTTGCATAGGCTCATGTTTGAACTCTGTGTGACCTTATACATATCCATGTGTCTATTCTTTTGTTAATGCCACATCGTCTTGACTGTAGTAGTTTTTTGGGGGGTTTTTTGAGTTGGAGTCTCACTCTGAACTGTAGTAGTTAATAGTAAACTTTAAAATCAAGTAATTTAATTTCAAATTATATTATTTTTCAAAAGCATTTTCTTATCTATTCTAATTCATTTGAAATTGTATATACATTTTAGAATTATCTTGTATTTGATTACCTCTGTAATGATCCTAATTTCAAATAAGGTTACATTCTGAGGTTCTGGGGTTAGAACTTCAACAGATGAATCTTGGGTGAATGCAATTCAACCCATAACACTTGTCTTTCCATTCTCTTAGCACTGTCTTTTGCAGCAAAAGCTTTCAATTTTGAGAAAGTCCAATGCATCGATGTTTTCTTCTATGGATGTGCTCTTGTCTTTAGTCACTAAAATTGTGCTGGGATTTTTATTGAAATTACTTTGAATCCATAGATCAATCAATTTGGGAAGAATCAGCATTTCACTGTGTTGAAATGTATAACAATGTATGCCTCTTCATTCATTTATGTCTTCTTTGAAAGCCTCATCAGTGTTTTGTACTTTTCAGCATTCAAATTCTGTGCACTTTGCTATATTTGTACTTATATTTCACTTTTTAAAACTATTTTAAATGATATTTCTTAAATTTTGGTTTCCAAGTCTATTGTTAATGCATAGAAATTGGTCTGTTTCTGTGTGTGTGTGTGTGTGTGTGTGTGTGTGCGTGCGTGTGTGTGTGTGTGTGTAGCTTGTTTCCTACAACCTTGGTAAACTCACCTCAGTTCTAGAAGATTTTTTCGGTTTTTTTGTATACTCTTGGAATTCTGGAGACAATCATGTTGTCTATGAATAGAAAAGTTTTATCTTTTCTTTTTGACCTGTATGTTGTATTTCTTTTCTTTTTTTTTTTTTTTTTTTTTTGATGTCTCGCTGCTTAAGACACAGATTTATTTTCTTTTTTTTTTAATTTATTTTTTATTATGAAGTTGTGGGGTACAGTTAAGGGTTAGGTATACAATTGCATTTCATTCTGGCACCCTGTTAATATGGGGTGCTTCCCCGTTCCCAGACAGATATTTGCTACTGTTAATCCCATCTCCCTCCCCCACCCATAGTTTTCCAGTTTCTTTTCTTTTCTTTTCTTTTTGAATTGGAATCTCACTCTGTCGCCCAGACTGGAGTGCAGTGGCATGCTCCTGGCCACCTCAGCCTCGACCTGCTTGGCTCCAGCGATCCTTCCACCTTAGCCTTGCAAGTAGCTGGAGCTAGAGGTGCGCACTACCACTCCCAGCGAGTTTTTGATTTATTGTAGAGACAAGGTCTTTCCAAGTTGCCTGATTGGGCCACCGAGCCCAGCTTGTATGCTGTATTTCTTTTCCCTGCCTTATTATACAGGCTAGGAATTTCATCATGATTCTGAGTAGGATGAGTAAATGGGAACTTTCTAGCCTTTTTATGATTTTAGGGGAAAATTTTTACATATCTTACAATTAAGTAAGATATTAGCTATAAATTTTTTAATAAATGCCCTTTAAGAGGGTGAGGGATTTTACTTTTATTACTAGTTGACTTTGAGTTTTTAACTTAAATGGATTTGAATTTTGTCAAATGCTTCTTCTGCACCAATAGATATGATCATATAGTGTTACTTCTTAGACAGTTAATATGGTTGATTACATTGATATTTGAATATTGACCTAGTTTTGAGTTCCTGGAATAAACTTCAGTCAGTAGCAATGTATTAACATTTCTATTTATTGCCAGATTCAATTTGCTAATAGTTTTTTTTAGGATATTTGTATACATGTTCATGAACAATATTGGCCTGTAGTTTTATTCTTGTGTATTGTCTTTGTCTAACTTAAATATCAAGTTAATTCTTAAAAACAAAACAGGAAAAGGGTTTTATCTCTTCAGGAAATTGTGTACAATTGGTGCTACTTCTTTTTAAAATATTTGAGTAAAATGTGCCAGTGAACCACCTGGGCTTGGAAATTTCTCTCAGAAAGTTTTTAACTACAAATCGTATTTCATTAATAGGTATAGAGTTATTCAGATGGTTTATTTCATCTTGGGAGCATTTGGGCAGTTTTTCATTTTCAAGGACTTGGGCCATTTCATATAAGTTGCTGAATTTGTTTTTGTAGAGTTGTTTGTATTAAATGATGCAAGTATTCATCTGATGTTTGCAGATGTATTTTTTAAAAGCTCTCTTTTATTTCTGATATTGGTAATTCTAGCTTCTCTCCTATGTTTTCTTGTCAATCATACTAGAGGCTTATTAATCTATCAATCTTTATAAAGAATAATCTTTAGGACAACCCCCTCGGGTCCCCTCCCACCGTGGGAGTTTTTCTGTCCTCTCGATAAATCCTGCTTTAAAAAAAAAAAAACTAGCTTTAAGTTCTTCATATTCTTGTTTTCTATTTTTAATTTAATTTATACTCTTGTCTTTATATGTTCTTTTTTCTGTTTGCTTTGGGTTTATTTTACTCTTTATTTTTTAGTTTCTTAAAGTAAACCTTAACTCACTTGTAATCTTTCTTCTTTTTTCATAAGAGAATTTAATGCCTTAAATTTTCTTTCAGTTACATCTTATGAATTTTGATATGTTGTATTTTTATTGTTGTTCAGTTAAAAGTAATTTCCAATTTATCTAAAGACTTTGTCTTTGAACAAATGATTACCTAACAGGTGTTGTTTAATTTCCAAGTGTTTGGAGATTTTCCTGTTATCTTTATGTCATTGATTTCTGGTTTAATTTCATTATAATCAGAAAACATACTTGGTATTATTTCAATGATCTTTCTTGATGAATGTCCCATACAGATTTGAAAGTATATATGTATTCTGCTTTTATTGAGTTTAGTGTTCTCTAAATGTCAATTAGATGCAGTGGGTTGATGGCATTGTTCACGTCCCTGCCTTTACTTATTCTCGCTGCCAGTTCTATATCTTACTGATAGAAGAGTGCTGAAGTTCCCAACTGTCATAGAAAATTTATTTATTTTTACTTTCGATTTCTCCAGTTTTTGTTTCGTGTATTTTGAAGATCTTTTGTTAGATGCATACACATTTGCTATTATTATGTCTTCTTGAAGAATTGAATCTTTTATCATTATGTGATGTCTTTAAGCCTGGCAAATCTATTTGCTTTAGAGTTCATTTTGTCTTATGTTAATGTCACCAACCCAGATATTTTTTTAGTGTTCATATGAATAAATTTTTTATCTTTTTCTTTTTGATTTTTTTTTTTTTGAGTTGGAGTCTCACTCTGTCGCCCAGACTGGAGTGCAGTGGCCGCTCCCGACAACGGCAGCCTCGACCTGCTGGGCTCTGGTGATCCTTCTGCCTCAGCCTTCCAAGTAGCCAGAATTACAGGCGTGGGCTACCACGCCCGGTTAATTTTTTGATTTATTGTAGAGATGAGGTCTCGCCTGCCCAGGCAGGTCTCGAACCCGCGGGCTCAGGCAATCCACTCACCTCAACCTCCCAAAGGCGCAGGATTACAGGCTGAGCCACCGAGCCCGACTATCTTTTTCTTTTAATATACCTATGCCATTATATTTGAGTGAGTTTCTTATGAGCAGCATATAAGTAATTATTGTACTTTTATCCATTCTGACTTCTGTCTTTTAATAGTGTGTGTAGACCATTTTCATTTATTATAACGTTGATATATTTGAATTTATTACTGCCATTTTGCTATTTGTTTTCTGGTTTTTTTATGTCCATTTACAATTTTTCTGTTTTTACTTTCTTGCCTTCTTTTGGGTTGTTTGAATACTTTTAGTATTATTTATTGTGGGTTATCTTACTACATCTCTGTATATATTATTTTTTAAAACATTGATTGTTCTAAGGATTTTCATGCACATACTTAACTCTCTACATTGTACTTAGAAAAAAATATGTCATCACTTCACATAGAATGTAAAAACTTACCTCCACAGGGATGCCCTGACCATCTCTCTTTATGCGATAATTGTCTTATGTATTATGCTACATACATTGAAATCTGAATCAATGTTCCAATTTTTTACTCTTAATCTTCAAACATGTTTTAAAGAATTCAAAACAGAGAAAAGTAATCTATTATACTTTCTCATATATTTATCATTTCTGTCACTTTTTTTCATTCCTGATGATCTGAGTTTCCTTCTGCAATAATTTACCTTCTGTCTGGATATTGTCCTTCAGGAATTAATTGGAGTAATTCTGAAGGCAATGAATTATCTTAGTTTTTCTGCAGTTGAGACTGTCTTTATTTCATCTTTATTCATGAAAGTACTTTTTCTGGATATATATTGCTGGGATGACAATTATTTCCTTTCAGCACTTTAAAAACGTTGTGCATTTCTATCTTACCTCCATGGTTTCAAATAAGAAATCTATAGCCATTTTTGATTTGCTTTCTCCCTATAGGGAATGCATCATTTTTTTTTCTGACTGCTTTCAAAATATTTTGTGTGTCTCATGTGTAGCAGTTTGATTATAATGTGTCTAGGCATGAATTTCTTTCCATTTATTGTCTCTGAGGTTTACTGAGTTTCTTGATGTATGTATTTTTCCAAAATTGGAGAGTTTTTAGCAAAAATCTATTGAAATATTTTTTGGTATTATACTCCTTCTCCTCAATTAGATTCCAATAACACAACTACTAGACATTTTGTTGTTCTCTCACATTTTCCTGTGATTTAGTTCATTTTTTGTCATCTTTTTCTTTGTTGTTCATATTGGATAATTTCTATTGATCTGTTTTTTACTTCACTGACTCCTTTTCTCTGTCATCTCCATTCTGCTATTGAGTTTATCTGTTAATTTTTTTAAAAAATGTGTGTGCTATTATCAGGACTTAAATTTCCTTTTTAAAATTTTTGGTTGATTTCAAGTGTGTTTGTGATGACTTGTTGGAATATTTTAATAGAAGCTGTCTTAACGTCTTTGTCAGAAAATTTCAACAGCTGTGCTATCTCAGTGTCTGTTGACTATCTCACATGAGTATTGAGATATTCATAGTTCTCTACATACGAAGTAATTTTTTATTTGCTTGACTTTCTGAGAGAGTGGATGATGCCCTATTTTTGTTTATGTAGGCAGTTGACATGCTGACATTCAGGCCACAAATTTCACTTTGCCTTCTAAGAGCTGACTCTGATAGGATGGTCAGTTTATTCTTCCAGGCCTTTGCAGTTCATTCAGATGTATGTGTGTCACCCAGAGGCCAATCTAAGTTCTGGTCTGTGAGCTCTCTGTTAGTTTCATTTTCAAAACATTTGAAATGCTTCATAAGAGCATCCATATGTGCACAGTTTATGTGTGCAGAGGGACGGTGAGCCTAGGCATTTGTAAGCAACCTTTCCCAAGTTCCCTGGCTAGAAAGCTGCGATGTTAATTATTCTACTCTATTATGCAGCCACTTCCTCATCCGTGGTCAGGTAGCATGGACGTAGAGAGGGGAGGAAGTGTGTGGTGCAGCCTCACTTCTTGAAAAACTAGAGCTGTGTGGTGCAGCCTCACTTCTTGAAAAACTAGAACTGGGCTTATGTCACTGGCTCTGCCCCATCTTCATGTGATTGCTTAAGGGGCTGTGGCAGGAGAGAAAAGGGGGAAAAAATAAAATAAAATAAAGATTTCTGAAATTTCTTTGTATTAGGGACTCCTTTTCCCCTTCCTTGTGCCAGAACTAGAGACTTTCTCCTGGAAATCCCTCTACTTGTACCTTAGTACCTATTTCTCGGTTTCCAGTGCATTGAGTTCAGACCTGAGGAGACAGGAGCAGGAGAAGGAATCGCAAATTTTTCATTAATCTGATGGAACATTGAATTTTAAAACTCTTCCCCAATCTGCCTGCTGCTATTTACTTTCCAGGATCTTCAAATGGTTGCCCCCATGTATTCTGTCCAGCTTTTCTAGGCATAGCCAGTTAGAAAGTGAAGGAAAGCTGTGTTTAATCTAACTTCTTCAGATTCAGAACAGAGTCTGCTTATTTTTGCATCAGAGATGTTTATACTTATTTTTCTAAAGATTCTTCTGAACAGTTCTCATGGTTTATAACATCTGTTTAATTCAAAACTATGCCTTTCTACTTGGTGGTGTCAAGCAGCATTTTTTAATGAAATTTTTCTACATCTGTTCTTTGTAACATTAAAAAATATATCCGTGTAGTTTTATTGATCTGATTTGGAAACACTTTCAAACACTTTTAACAGAATTTTTTCTCAGTGTGTCCCAGACCCAAGTGTCTGGTAATAAACTAAAAAAAAAAAAAAAGAAAAAGATTTGCTTTTCTTTTAAGAAAATCAATAAATCACAAGATATGAATTTGATGTTTTAAAAGAGAGCGAAATGAACATTTCTGACTTATTAGAGCATTCATGTTGAAATAGAAGAGTGTCGACTGTGAAGCCTTGCATGAGGGGCCTGAGGAAGGGCAAGCCTGAGCTCAGAACACACATTCAGGAGATTAAGGCTATGTGGGCTCTGAGCTCACATCAAATCCTGTCCTCCTCAATTTAGCCAGCCCACACTTTTCCCCCCAAAACCTTCGGCATACCCCGTTTCTCTACCTACCTTTCTCAGGCATTCTTTTGGTTTCTGCAAAATATACCCACCATTTTGGCCAAGTGTGCCTGCACACTCCAGAATACCTGCCTGGACCCAGGGGACACAAAATGACCTCTTTCATCTAAATTTCAAGGTGTGTCTGGGATTCCTACTGGATCCTTACCTGTACTTCATTCCCATGTGATTGGATCAGACATAGATAATGGATAATCTCCCTGTCTACCTTCCTTCTCACCCTACTTCAGTTGTTTTGTTCTCACTTCATTGAAGTATAGTTGGGGAAGATGCTCCTGAAAGGAAAACAGGAGTTTTATAGACTGAAATGAGGCAAAGGTGAGCCAAGCACAGGATAAAGGTCTTTACACTTCAGTGGTGGGTAAACATGAAATGGTTGGTATCTCACAGTGCCTGGAATGTGGAGTGTAAAGTAGAGGGAGATGAGACGGGGTGGCCAAGGTGGAGATGGGCCTGAATAGTAAGGAGGGGACAGAGGAAGATGTTCCTGATACACCCTGATGTATACAAACATTGTGAAAATATGTATATATATGGATAGACAGATACAGAAAGTCAGAAGATAAGTGATTTGGAGAAAAGAGATCTAGGAAAGGGATTAGAGTGAGTTTCTCATTTAAAATGGGATGATCATCAAAACCAACATGAGATGCCACTTCACATTTATTAGGATGTCTATAATTAATACTTAAGTCAACAAGTAAATACAAAAATAACATGTTGGCAAAGATGTGGAGGAATTAAAACTCTCATTCTTTGCTGGCAGGACTCTAAAATAGTGTAGCTGCTTTGAGGAGTTCATGACAATCTTAAACACAGAATTTACATATGACTCAGAAACTGCACTACTATGAACACCAAGCTAATTGAAAATTTATGCTCATACAAAAACTTGTATGTGAACAGTGATGACAGCATTATTTATAATAGCCAAAAAGTGGGAACACCCCAAATGTCCATCAGTGGATGAATGCATTAAGAAAAAGTTTGTATATTTGTGTTCACAATGGAATATTACTCAGTCATACAAAGGAATGATGCATGCTGCAACATAGAACCTTGAAAACATTATGCTAAGTGAATTAAGCCAGACACAAGAGACCACATATTGGATGATTCCACTTATACAAAATATCAACAAAAGGTAAATTCATAGGAACAGAAAGTAAATTAGTGGTTGCCGGGTTTATGGCAGAGAGGAAAATGGGTAGTGACTGCTAAAAGGGTTACTTTTGGGGGGTGATGGAAATATTCCAGAATTTGATAGTGGTAATGGTTGTGAAAATTCTAAAATCCACTGAATTTTGCACTTTAATATGATACATTTTGTGGTATATGAGTTATGTCTCATTTTAAAAAGCTAAACTTTAAAAAGGTAGAGGTCAGCTGGGCTCAGTGGCTCAGCCTGTAATCCCGCGCCTTGGGAGGCTGAGGTGAGTGGATTGCCTGAGCCCGTGGGTTTGAGACCCGCCTGGGCAACTTGGCGAGACCTCATCTCTACAATAAATCAAAAATTAGCTGAGTGTAGTAGCGCGCGCCTATAGTTCCAGCTACTTGGAAGGCTGAGGCAGAAGGATCGCCGGAGCCCAGCAGGTCGTGGCTGTGGTGGCTGGGAGCAGCCACTGCACTCTGGGCAACAGAAAAAAAAAAAGGTAGAGGTAAGGATGAGGGAGACTTTCACCGAGAGCATAAGGCAGATACCTATCAGAGAGATTTCCCTCTCAGTCAGGGAGTGTCCAAAAGTGGCAAGGCAGGAAAGTCCCTGGTGTGTTTGGGGGAAGGCAGGGAATGGAATGAGGACAATCAGGGGCCTACAGGGCAGTTAGAAGAGGTGATCAAAGGGGAAGCATAAGGCAAGACCCGTATTGCTATACTCCAGAGCACTCTTTGAGAGTGACATGGCCTTTGGAGACCCTAGGGCAAAGGATTGACTTTACATTCAAAGAAAAGTTTGAGATGTTGATGTTTTACTGATCCCTCTGAAACCAGAGATGGTGGGAGTGTTTCAGGAACACAGAGCAGTAGGAATAAGATCTGACAAACGGATGAAGACAGTAGTAGGGACCCTGTGCTGATTGAGGTAAACAAAGATAAAGGACGATGTGGATCAATCCTGGAGGCCAAGACAGAGATGCAGAGTGAGGTCATGGGTGTTTGGGGAACCACCAGAAGTATACTCACTTGTGTGGTGCTCACTTTATTCTGCTACTGGAGATGCCAGAAGAGTATTTAGGCAGTGCGTGTGAAGACTGAAACCTCCTCCCTCACTGCAGGTGATGTGGGCTGAAGGATCTCAACAATGATATTAAGGTCATGGGAAGGGCATTCAGAAAGTGTGATGAGATAGAAAACACCTGAGCTGAGAGACACAACCTAAGGTTGAGTAGACCTTTTGCTCACTTAATGCAGTGACCTACATTGTGAAGGTCTCTTCATAGGAAGGAAGACACAGGCACTACCCTTATAGAAATTGTAGCCTAGCAGGGAATCATGTGAGGATTAAAGTCAAGCAATCCAAGTAGAAGACCTGCCTACACCAAGTATAAACTCAATAAGTAATTAACGATCATGATGGTGGCAGCAGATTGGTTGGAAAATGTCCCAAATTCTTCATCTTCCCTTTGTCCATTCCCCTCGCAATGTGCCATTACAGCTACTCTCATTAAGGAGTCCAATCTTTTTGAATTTGAACTGGATTGGTGATGTATTTGGACCAATAGAATATGTTAGCTGTGACAATGTACAGTCTTCAACCTAAACCTCACTTGCTCTATGTCCCCTAGAACCTGGAGGAGAACAAGCCTAAGCTGGCCTACTGGAAGGTGAGAGATCATGAAGGGAAGAGCTGAGTCATACCAGTCAAGTCCATCCTAAACCACACAACCCTCAGCCACCTGCCAACCGGCCACTGAGGCATAAGAGAGCCTAGTCAAAATCATCCAAGGTTGAGTCACATGAATCACCGTTCCGCTGGCTCATAGACTTGTGAGAAATAATAAAGGACTATTAAGACACTATGTTTTGGGGGTTTATTACATAGCAATATCTAACTGATACAATTTCAACAAAGGAAATATAACAGGAAATATTATAGCAGTAGGAATGAATTGGACTCAGTCAAAATTCACTTAATACCTACCTTGTGCTATGTGCCACACTGCCTCAAATTTTATGTTTTATAGAAGCTTGCTGAATGGATGAAAGAAACACTCAAAGGAGGCACAACAACTCTATTATGTAAGCACAAAGAATCTCAGCCTAAAAGAAAGTTTTTTAAAAGTAATCACACTCCCTAGAACCTTTTGGGTTAACCAGTTACTTGCTTGTCTGTTACCATAGGAATCTGGTGAACTGACTCTACATCACTTGGGGATAAATCCTCAAGAGGTCTCATCAGCCAGCAAGCAACCCATCAGAGAACTAACCTTGTTCCTTTTATTCAACAAACATCCATTTTGTGACTAATCTGTGTGCTGTACCAACTGTTAAAAGGAATGGCCCCTGCTCTTCAGTGATGATCATTCATAAACAATTTCGATGCAGTGTCCCCTGGACTGTGCAAGAGGTAAGTACAAAGACTGTAAAAAGTTATGGGAGATACCTACCTCTGCCTCATGAAATTTGAGAAGGTTTCCTGTAGGAGAAATTATTTAAGCCAAAACCAAAAGGACAAATAAAGAGGCAGCCAGAGATAGGCAACCCATAATAATGACCTTTCATTGAACACCTACTGTACTGGACTAAGGAGCATTGCAGTCATTGTTTCTAATCCACACCATGAAACAGCCCTGGAAGGTACAAACCATGGTTCCTAATAGTCAGAAGACATAACTAAGGCTTAGAGATGTCAATTAACCCACTCAGCGTCACTCAGTAAATAAAGAAGAGAGAGCAGGATGCACTTAGGGAAACTCAGGTAAACCAGATGGTTGTAATGTGGACTATGAAGATGAACATGAACACGGAGATGAAGATAAAAATGAAGACAAAAATAACACTGAAGATGTACACATTGAGGCCTCAGAGGTAAGCAAGCATGGATTAGTGTTTGGTTTTAAGGGGAAGACAAGGCATTCGGAGTCCAACATGGGAGAAGTGGGGCCATTAGAGAACAGTGATCTGAATTGCACTTAAGACAGATCCCTCTGGAAGCTGTTGGAAGAAGACCCACAGAGGTGCTGGTGGAGAGGGCAGAAGTCAGGACTGGCTGACCTGGCAGGGCCAGGCCACTTGGTGTAGAACTCCACAGTGCAGCCTAGAGAGAGTTCTACCCCGCCTGCCTTCGTCAGTGCTGAGTCTGGCACTGGGACAAGGAAGACTCTGCAGTATGAGGCTGGCAGGGGTGCTATCTGCAGAGGCATTGTGGGTGCCACAGTAGGACTTCCTACTATGTTTGGATTGGAGAATGTTCTGTGTCTCTTCTCCTGGTACCATAGGCCTGCCAAACTGGTCTCAGGCAGGAGCTTTCTGTTCTTTTCTGGTCCTTGCTGCTGACCTTGCTTCTGACTGGTCACAAACCCATTTGAAAGCTTCCTGGTGCCTTCCCAGAAGGACTTTGAGCCTCATGGGAGCCTGTGCATCCACGCACCAAATCTCCCCCAGAGCAGGGCCCTGACTGCTGAGGTGTGCTCTCTGTGTACCCACAGAGTCATCTCTCATTTGGATGGAAATCCATCACCAGGAGTTGCTCCAATCCAGCCTGTCACATCACATTCCTGGCTGGTGCAGGCTTAAGTCAGTACTAAATCTTATATAAGAGTCATGATTGGTCAGCACAGGTCTATTTTCAGAAGCATCTGACAGTAACCGACTTTGAACACAGAAGCATGTTGGCAGCAAGTGATTGATTTGAAGATCTGGTTTTAAAGACACATGTCTCCTCAGATTTAATATATGCAGGGCACTTGGTGAGAAGAAGATCTTTTTGGTTTTGGTTTTTTCCCCCCTTCATCTGCCTAAGAGTGAAATCTCTCACTTCATTAGCAACCTATGAGCTCCCAACTTCTCACAGAAATATTGCTCCCAGGAAAAGAGGTGTGGTGAGAAGGGAGATATCTGGTGAGCAAGACTGAAACTAGAATTTTCAGATTGCAGTCAATGGAGAATACTCCTCCAGCCCAGTCATAGAAACAAAAACCAAGCACAATCAATGGAATGCACAGTGAAATTCTCATCCCCCAACTCGATATTTGTAGTTCAGCATGTTCCACTTTCTTCAAGGTCATCCAAGAAGCTCTGAACTGACCTTCATGCTCATATTTACACTTACTCTTTCATTGATCTCATCTTGTCTTTATATAGCACCTCTACCCTGAGATCCATCCTAGACCTCCCAGCTAAACTTCAGACTCCTATCATCTCCACTGGGATTACTGATGAACTTTATTGCCCACAAGGGGCTTCAGTTCTATCCTTCAGAACTACCACACCATAGCAGTAGAAGACAAACACATCAACCTACCTGGTGACTCACATTGAAAACCCTGGAGTCAACCATAACTTTCCTTTTTCTTTTCTTTTTTTTTTTTATTAATCAGTATTTTTTATTATGGTTTTGTGGGGTACAGTTAAGGGTTAGGTGTACAATTACGTTTCAT
>NW_007231923.1:276634-321049 GCF_000164805.1 Carlito syrichta
GTGATATTCAGATCTTTGTTTCTGTGAGAGGTCACTCAGTATTATAGACTCTAGTTCCATCCAGGTTGCTGCGAAATTCATGATTTTGTTCTTTTTTATGGCTGCGTAGTATTCCATCGTGTATATGTACCACATTTTTTTAATCCAGTCCTCTTTTGATGGGCAGCATGGTTGTTTCCAGGTTCTTGCTATTGTGAACAATGCTGCGATAAACATACGTGTGCAGGAATATACACTGAAGAACACAAATCACTCTATAAAAAAAAAACTTTCCTTTTTCTTATACCCCAAGACCAACTCATCTTCAAATACCATTCTCCTTTGATAGATCCAGAATCCCAACATTTCTTCCTCGAGTAACTCAGCTTCTTCTACCTCAGCAGGGCCCCTTTCATGGAGTCACAGAGTGTTTCTTAACACACCGAAGTCAGATCAGGTCAGTCCTCTACTTCAAATCCTCTTCTCACTCACAATAAAAGTTACAGCAGTGAGCATGATCACAAAGGAGACATATCTTTTCTGCTCCACCCAACCCTTCCTCACTGGGTTTCCTGCTTCTCTTCCTCTTTGTATTAGTTATCTACTGCTGTGTAATAATTATCACAAGCTTAATGGCTTCAAAGAGTATGCATTTATTATCTCACAGGTTCCATGGGTCAGATGTTTGGGCATGAATGAAGTGAATGTTCTGCTGAGTGAGAATAAGTTCCTTTATGTTTTCTGTTTTGTTTTTGTTTTTGCATTTTCTTTCATCTGCCTAAGAATGATACCATTGTTGCAATCAATGTATCAGCTAGAGCTGGGGTCTCACCTGGAGACTGAGATGATGAAAGATCTGCTTTCAATTTCCCTCAGATCATTGTCAGAATTTATTTCTCATGACTGTAGGACTGAAGGTCAGGCTTCTTGTTTGCTGTAAGCTGGAGGCCCCCTGCAACTCCTTGCCACATGAGCTTCCTGAACAAGATCACTAAGATCATCAAGACAGCAAAAAAGAATGTCTGGTCTACTGGCAAGATGTAGTCTTATGTAACATATCCTAACTGAGCAAGTGATATCCCATCACTTTTGTCTTATTCTGTTGCTAGCTCATTTTATTTTCTTCAAATTCAAGGGTAGAGGATTGCACAGAGCCATGAATACCAGGAGGCAGGATCATGGTGGCCACCCTAGAATCTATCTGCCATATCTTCTTTTTTCCCTTCATCCTATGGGCTCCTACATGCCTTAGCCTATGTGTCATCTGTACATGCAAATCTCCAGGTCCCTGGTCAGATTTCAGGGGGCCAGTGCCATGTGTTCAGATCCATGAGAGCAAATCTCTGGTTGACCTTCACAAAATAAAGAAAGCACAAAGTATGCTTACTCTATCAACTGTTTTCCAAAGTTATTTAACACAGTGTGAAAGGTTCTCAAATATTTTACAGATATCTCTCATGGGTTCATTGTTCAGGATATGCTATTTAGTTCAAGTCAGAGGTAACTTGAGTTTTGACTTTCTATTAACCCTTGTCTGGATTCTGTTGAAAATGGAGATGTGGATGACAATAAATGAGATTTCTAGTATGGTCTTTGTTGTGCTTAAATAATCTAAGACTTACACTTAATTTCACAATATTTTGTTTTCCAATCTCTATTTCCCATAATCACAAATCTTAGTATTTCCATCCCAGGGATTGCTTTCCACCATTGAACAGAATGACATTTCTGAAAGGTGCAATTTGTGCTGGTCAGTCAATTGCTTATGTAGAATTTAATGCATGATGACTCTGGCTTCTTGTCAAAAAGATAGACACGTGTGTAGAACATTGGGAATTCATGTCAACCTGTGATGGTCCCAATGATTTTAGGGATGAGGACCAGTCTCTATGTATTAGGTACTTCGCTACTATATTTTTATCCTGATGTCTGATGACAGTGTGAGCTTCAGTTTTATGTTCTATCAACCCTACACATAAAGATTTGCAAGTCATTTTACCTCTCTAATCATTATGTTCCCATCTGTAAAGTATGGGTGAGATAATACTTATTTCAGCGACATTTACATAATTTGTGAATTTCATTTTTTTCTGATATTAAGAAGTTTAAATATTTTGAGGTAAATCCATTTTAAGTTTCTCCATGATTTTTTCACTTATTTATTTCTTTCAAAGGCATTGCCTACACTGATATCAATTGATTATTTACACCCCTACTTTACTCATATTTTTGTTTGCTATAAACATATCCTTTCCTAATATATGTGTAAGTTTTGCTGCATAGCATTAAGTGAAGATATTCTTCCAACTAACCATTCTCATTTATTGTTTAATTATATTACAGTAGTTGTCTCCTTATCCACAGTTTTAGTTACCTGTGGTCACCATGGGCCTAAAATATTATATGGAAAATCCCAGAAATAAACAATGCATACATTTTAAGTTATGCATGGTTCTAAGTGGCATGATGAAATCTCACAATGCCACACTTCAGGCCTCTGGGATGTTAATCATCCCTTTGCATACCCATGTTGTATGTACCACTCACCTGTTCATCATAAACATCGCCTGCTCCTAACATCCAGTCATTGACATTGTCAAGGTTCATTGATCCAGGATCACCTGAAGCAGATGAATCTCCTTCTGACATCAGAAGGTCAATAGTAGCCAAATGTGTCACAATGCCTCTGTCATTCACTTCACTTCACCTTATTATGTAGGCATTTATCATCTCACATACTCACAAGAAGAAGAAAGGTGAGAATGGTACAACAAGATAATTTGAGAGAAAGTGCATATCACATAACTTTAATTATAGCATATTGTTATAATTGTTCGATCTTATTGTTAATCTCTTTTTTGTCTAATTAATAAGTTAATTAGACTATGCTATTCTCATGGCGGAATATAGTGCACAAAAAGATTACTGTAAACTTGTAAGGTCTCTTAAAATTTTTGTTTGGAATTGCCATGCTGTCATTGCCACCCATACTAAGGTGGCCAAAGAAAATCAAATGACCAAGTCCAATATTAATTATATAGGAAGGTATACTCTTCTTGGACAGGGGATTGGGATATATTGCAAAAAAGAGAGTGCATATTTTCTGAACAATAATACAATCATCAAAAGTCTCCCCATTAGTCATATACATGAATTTCCCTTCTGTTCCCCCTACCAGGTAAGACATCCTAAAGTAATCATCCAATCAGGGTTCAGGGCTTGAACGCCTAGGTGTCATGATTGTCTTTTCATCAAGTTCAGATGGGACTTCTCTGAGTCTGGAGATTTTTTAAAAGTTATCTCCTTCCTACAGAGAAAACAGCAACAGTGACAAAGAGCAGAACAAACTGCCATGAACACTTCCATTGGAATGGGGAATAATAGGTGGGAACAGAAAGCACCCAGCAGTAACTGACTCACAGCAATTCTAAAATCCAGGTGGCTAGGGTTGAAAAGTTTCATGTTGGTAAAAATGTTACTGGATTAGGCCCAGGTTCTGTTCCCTTATTCTCCATGACTCTTGACCTTTCTCTCAGATAGTTCCTTTCTTATCATTCTCTTTCTAGGTTATGTCTGAAAAAGTCATTGGAAATTATGTGTTCCGTAGTGGCTAACAACTTTCTCCTCCCTTCTGCCTTTAGAAATGTGGGTCTTGAAGGTCATTTTATACCTCAAATCTTATGGGAGGCACTTTGAACTTATCTGCCATCTCAGGAATCACACTCTTGAAACATTTATTCTAACTGGAAGGATATACTAGGGGGCAATTTAACCCAATCAAGTATCTTAAAAAGATATGGAATCTGTGGCATTGATTTAGTCTTTGCCTGCCCAAGGCTATGTCTTAATGATGACTACTTTGATATGGTTAGAAACAAGTCTAGTCTCTAAACTTGCAAAGTACAAGAACTTCTCAGTTTTCTCTGTTCTCTTTCATTTTTGCTTGTAAAATGGACAGTTATTTCTTAACTTAAAATTTTTTTGTAAAACCACATAATCTGTAATTAATAATGCTCAACTGATACCAATAGAGCTTGTCCTGAAGTATCTGTGCCCAGACTCATATACTCGTTAGATGCATTCTCTGCCTTATAAATTACTAAAGGCTAGCATTTTGCCAAATATTTTAATACTGCACAATTTAAGTTGCCATTTTCAGTGTTGTTCAATGGTTGCTATGACACTTGCTTTCCAGCTCCAAAAACAATACCAAGAAATATATTAGGTTTCTGTGACAGTAGTACTCTAACATTTTGTTCTAAATTCTGTATTGGTCAGTTTATTTCAACATTGCTTTGTAACAAACAACTCCAAAATCTCAATGACGTGAAACCATAAGAATTATTTTTCACTCTTGGGCCTGTGGATATGTTGTGGCTGCTCATCCCTAGGTTGGTGTCAGGTCTGAGTCTTCACAAGTGTTGAAGATACAAATAGAAGATCTAACAATGACCTGGGAATTGCTCTATCTCATAGTGAAGAGAGGAACTCAAAAGAGGTCAAACAGCATCTTAAAGTCACTATTTGGACCTGGCATGCTTTCATGCTTCCTCACATTCTACTGGTCAGAGGAAATCAGATGACCAAGCCCACCATCAATGAGTTGATAAAATATAATAATCTCAGAGGTGGTAGAAGAAATGAATATTGATAAAAAAAAATAATAATAAGGCAATCTACTGCAGTATTCTTTTCTTTTTATTTGTAAGCAATTTTTAATGTATAGCATAAAGAAAAGAACACAATCAAAATGTGCCCTTTAATGAATATTTGCAATTATATTAGCATGCTTATGTAGACAACAACTTGTGTTATTTTTGCTATATATTTTATTTCTTAGATGCCACAACAATTTTGCTTTAAAATGTTAATAATTTGTTAATGAATTTAATACAATAAAATATATTATAAATCAAGTGCATTTGTATCAATTTTTTGCTCTTTGTGTCAATATGTCTATCCAGTATCAGTTCCCTTTCTTCTGAAGATCTTCTTATAAAACTTTCATAGTGCAGATCTGCTAGAGATGAATACTTTCAGTTTTTCTTTTTCTGAAAGATGATATACTAATTCTAGATTACATTTTTTTCCTGCATATTAAACCTGCTGTTCTATTGTCTTCTAGCTTGTATGGTTTCATATGAGAAATATGCAATATTCTTGTCTTTATTTTTTTTATTTTTTTACTGGTCTTTTTTGTCTGGCTGCCTTTAAGATTTTTCTGTTCATAACTTACGTTTCTAATGTTTTATTATTATATGCCTTGGTATGTGTGTGTGTGCATGCATGCACACGTGCACACTTGTGTTTTTCATATTTGGGGTCCATTAAGCTCCTCAGACCTAGCGTTTATAGTTTGCAACAAATTCAAACAATTTTTAGCCTTTTCCAATTCAAATATTTTTTCTCAACTTTCACTCCTTCTCCAACACAAACTATACACATGTTAAACTGCTTGATATTGTCCCCTAGGTCAATTAGACTATTTCTTTTCTTTCTCTTTCATTGTTTCATTTTGGATATATACAATAGCTGTCTTCAAGTTCACTGATATTTTCTACCAGAGGCTAAATTCTGTTGTTAACCCAATCCAGTGAAATGCTCTTATCAGATATTGCATGTTTAATGTCTAGATTTTTTTCATATATCTCGTGTTTTCTTTTACATAATTAGGCATAGTTACAATGGCTATTTTAACGTGCTTTATTTCTACTTTTGTCATTTTTGTAACTCATGGGACTGTATTTATTGACTGATTTTATTTCTGATTGTGTATCACATTTGCCTGCTTTGGGGAATGTTTAATCATTTTGATTGAATGCTGTATATGGTGGTGTATTTATTGTCTTCCTTTAGAAAATGTTGGACCTAGTTTGCAGGTAGTTAAGTTACTTGCAGTCCAATCTGATCTGTTAAAGTTCCATTTTAAGTTTTTCTGGGAAAGGGCTACAGTAAGACCCCGACATGCAAATGAGTTCTGTTCTTTGATTGCATTCATAAGTCCAATTTGTTTGTAAGTCCAACCAAGTTTATCTAGGTTCCCAACTAAAGTACTGTACTGTAAGAGGTTTAGAATATTTTTCACACAAATAATACATAAAGAATAAACTAATACAAAAAATAAAGAAAATATTTTTAATCTTACAGTATAGTATCTTGAAAAGTGCTGTAGTACAATACAGTACAGTTGGCATATGGGGCTAGCATCAAGTGAACAGGCAAAAAGAGTTACTGACTAGAGGAGAAAGAGGAGGTGGTCCTGTACCATACTAGTAGCACTAACTTATATGATTGAACATGCAAACATACATTCACATTTTTGAAAGTTCACAACTTGAAGGTTCATATGTAGGGGTCTTACCATAGAGGAAACTTTACTCCAGGAATAGTTCAACTTGACTGCTAAGGAATCTAAGGAATGACCCCACAGAGTTTTCTACTGAATACCCCAGGGATCTCTGAGACTCCTTCTCTGTAGATGACTGAAATCTGAATGTCTTTTTATCCTACCTGGGCCTCCAGGATTGTTCAACTTATAGTTCCTCAATCATCCTCTGCCTGGCTTTACAGAGTTTCACTTTAAGTATGCATGTCTAATGTTCAGCAAAAACCCAAAGTGGCTTTAATACCTGGAACTCTTTTTCTTCTCTTTTCTAGAGCACTTCTTGCAAAGTTTAAGTGCCCAGGCCTTCCAAACTTCAGTCTCCATCTACCTAATTATGAAAGATCACCAGACTCTGCATTTCTTATTACTATAACCACATACCAGAAATTTTCTCAAGGAAGAAAAATGAGACAAATGTAGGTGTTTCACCTTGTTTATTCCCCTCTGTTTGGAATCACAGTCTCATGCTGTCTTGTCTAATATTTGAAAAGGGTTGTTTCAAATGTTTTGCTAAGTTTTCAAGTTTATATTTACTTTTATGATGAGAACTTAAGCCTAATCCTTGATACTCCATCAACAGGAAGTAGTATTGATGTATATTTTAGGTGGATTCAATTTATTAGCTTGAAAATATTTTCTTTTAATCATAACTTTGTACTTTTAGTGGGTTTAAAATTTATCCAGTGTTTTTATTGCATCTATAAAGATGATGTTCTCTTTATTCTACTACTGTGGTAAGCTACATTAGTTGACTTCTAAATATTAAACTGAAGTTGCATTCCTGAAAAAAAAACCAATGTGATCATGTTATATTATTCTAGTTATATATTGCTATATTTGGGTTACCAATATTTTGCTTAGAATTTATTATCTAAGTTTATCAGAAAATTTTCTATAATTTCTCATTATTGTAAAGCCCTTGTCAGGTTTTAGAAAAATGGTTATGCTGGCCTAATTAATGAGCTCTGTGGTGTTTTCTCATTTTATGTTCCCAAGATGAGTTTGTAACAGTTTTCTACTATTTCTTCCTTATATTTGAAATATTTTATAGGTAAAGTTATGAGTTCTTAGAGATTATTTGGAAAGAATTTAATAACAGGCTTCATTAATGTAATAGATACATAACTATTAAAATATTCTATTTCTTTTTGGTTAGTTTTGATAAATTTTGTGTTTTGTAAAAATATATCTATTTCATTTAAATTTTCACATTTATGTCAAAAAGTCATTTATAATATTCTTTATACCTTTTTGAAATCTACAGACTCTGTAGTGATTTTTCCTTTTTCTTCTCTGGTATAGACAAGAAAAAATTGCAATTTGTGTCTCTATACCTTTACTTTTGCAAAAAATGTAATGATTATTTTATTATTTAAAAAATATTAACCTTGCTTTCATGAATGTTTCTCTATTGCATATATGTATTTTTTAAATATCATAACTTTTATTCTCTTATTATTATTAGTTTCTCCTGCCTACTTTATTTGGGATTAATTTATTGTTCTTTTCTTAGCTTTGATTTGTAATTATTAGTATTCAGATAAATCAATAGATAAATAGGTTAAAAATTATGAATTATGTCAATTTTTGTATGCAGTAGTCTATATGTGCCATTTAGATTTTTTGTTAATCATATTCAAATCTTCTATATCTAGATATACATATCTACATTTAGATATGCAAGCAGTTGTTTCACATATATATATATATTTTTTTTTTTTTTTTTTTTTTTGAGTTGGAGTCTCACTCAGTCACCCAGACTGGAGTGTAGTGGCCGCTCCCAATCACCACAGCCTCGCCTGCTGGGCTTCGGCGATCCTTCCACCTCAGCCTTCCAAGTAGCTGGAACTACAGGTGCGCACTACCACGCCCGGCTAATTTTTTATTTATTGTAGAGATGAGGTCTCGCCAAGTTGCCCAGGTGGGTCTCAAACCCGCAGGCTCAGGCAATTCACTCACCTCAGCCTCCCAAAGGCTCGGGATTACAGGCTGAGCCACCGAGCCCGGCTCACATATATATTTCTACATCTAGATCTAAATATCTAGATATACACACATATCTAGACATAGATCCAGATATATAAGACATAAATTTCCTTCTGAGAATAGATTCAGCTACATTCCACAATTTAGTATTTTGTGTTTTTATTATAATTAGTTAAACATATTTATCTTTCATTTACAATGTAATGCTCTTCTTTTATTCATGGTTATTGTATTGTTTAAATTCCAGATAGGATTTCCTTGTCACTTTCTTGTTATTAATTCAATTGTGGTCAAATTTCACACTCAAAATTATGTCAAATTTTTTAAAACTTTTGAATTTGCTTTCTGTCCAACTGAAGTCAATTTTTGTAGATGATTCCTATACACTTGAAAAAAACATTTGCAAGGCTAACATTTTTAAGATAACAAAATAATCATTAATTTTTTGCAAAAGTAAAGATAAGAAGACACAAATTACAAATTTTTCTCATCTATATCAAAAAAGAAAAAGGAATTATTCATTTGGATTAGTTAAATATATTTTATCATTCTTCCTTTCCTTCCTCTATTTGTTTTTCTAGTCTTTTAATTTAATTACCTTATGCCTTATTTACTTAGTAGGGTAAAACTTAAATTAATACCTTAACACTTCAGAGAAAATGCTAGCACCTTACAGCCCTTTAGTTGCATTCAACTACCTTTTACCTCATGTTCTATTGTTCACATATACATCAATTACATATATAAAACAATTACATAGATTTTCCAATAGCAACCAAAAGGAGGATTTCAATAGCATAAAATTACTACAGTTATAATTATGGTTATAGTAATAATAATAACTAACATGTATTAACTAATTTATACATGTCAAGTATGGTTCTAAATATTTTGCATCAATTGTTTTATTTTTTCCTCATCGCAAACTTATGATATAAGTACTATTATTACTTTCATTTTACATATAAAGTAATGAAGCACAGAGTGGTTAAAATCTTTTCTTAAGCTCACACAGTTTGTAATAAGCAGAGCAAGAATTTAAACTGAGGCACTCTGACATTCTTAACCATTGGTTTTGTTGCCTTCCATGAGTCATTAGATAACACCAAAAGGTTGAAACTTCATGAAACACTGAAAAGATTCAAATTTTTAATATGGTCTTGGGTACACTGGGAAGTTCATACAACATATTTTCTAACCAAGATGGTATCTCTGAGTTGTCCTGCTTTAAGTACAAAAATATAAAATAAAAATATTTACTAAACACAAATATGTACGATGATAATTTTAAAATATAGAGTTCAATGACAACAAGAGTTATATATGGTTTCTGACCTTATTGAGTTTATCATTAATGGAAAGACTTCAATCAAAACTTAGAACTGTTGCTTTTAATTTTGGTTGTCTTAAGTAGAATATGCTAAGAAAGAGCATTGTGAGGGCCCACCTTTGTCTGAAGGGTCCAAGGTGGCTTTCTGAAGGCAATGACACTGCAGTGGAGCCCTGTGTGACAAATTAAGAGGAACAGCGTTCAAGAACATCCCAAGCATTTGAGCTGCCAGGTGTAAGGGATCTGGAGCTGAAAAGACATAGCCCATTCAGGGAAGTGGAAGAAGGTCAGCCCATTGCTGATGCCTCTTTAGGAGGAAAATATGAAGCAAACTGAAGAAGAACTTAGCTGAAACCAGGCCATACAGGACCATTCAGGCTGAACTACAAATTTAAGACATACATGAGAAATAAGGGGAAGCTCTTAAGGGAGTATAAGACAGCAAGTGCATGGTCAGAATTGTTGAATATCTTTTTTTTATTTTTATTTTATTTTATTATATAAATGTGTACAAGTAAGTGTTAACTACTCAAGTAGGCTGCATGCAGATGAAGTTTGGGCCTCCAGCTTGCCCTCAATTCCCCTGATTTAAGATCAAGTACCCTTGGTGTTGTTACATGCCCATGTCCTTTTTTCTTCCCCTGGTAGTGTCCAGTGACTGCCACTCAATCCCTTGTGCTAATGTGACTAGTATCTAGGGCCCACTTATGAGTGAGAATATGTGGTATTTAGTTCTTTGTTTCTGTAATAGATCACTAAGTATGATGGTCTCCAACTCCATTCAGTTTGCTGAGAATTGTTGAATATATTTTTTAACAATTTTGCCCTGGCTGTAGAAACTTATTAGAGGAGACCAAGCATTGAAGCTGGAAGTAGCCTTGGGAGGTCAGTAGCCCTAGGAAGTATTGACAATGTTTAGTAACTGACTCTGAGCTCTGAGGAAAGGTAAGTGTGCATAATATACTTGAGTTTCTGGCATAAGCAACTGGGTGGATGCAGAACACTTCCCTGGGAAGGAGAACGGGGGTTTGAAAGGAAAGTCTCTGAGATAAGTTTTTGACAGATTGAGTTGATGCTACTTGGGAGATGTCCAAGTAGAATTTTCCTTTATGCAGCTGCAAACACCTGTTAGGAACCCATGGGAGAGAGCTGAGCCAAAAATGAACATTCAGGAGTCGGTAATACATAGATTGCAATTTAGACAATGGGAAAAGATGGAATATTTCAGAAAGAGTTAAAAAGTAGATGTGAGAGAGAGAAGACCAGCAACTCAAGTGAATCAAACCCATCTTTAGTTTTGAACCAATGGTTGTTCTTCTAATCAGCCACACCTCTGAATATCGCTTCTATTTTTTTTTCTTAGTAGTCCTTTGAGTTGTAGGACAGGGGCACATTCTTTATTTGTTTTGTTTTTGGTAGAGATGGGGTCTCATTATGTTGCCCAGGCTGGTCTCCAATTCTTAGCCTCTAGCAATCCCCAACCTCAGTCTCTCAAAGTGCTGGAATTACAGGTGTGAGCCACTGTGCCTGGACAACCTTCTTTTATCTACTTTTCCTCAACTCCTCAGTGGTCCTTTCCTGTCAAGGTCTAACATCCAATTTGTCTCATAAATTGGAAGTATTTATAGCCATCTACTCATCTCTACCCCATGGTCCCTAGCTTTATACTCCAAATTCAGACATCTGTTTCCCTTAAAAGATAGGAACCTTCCATGATAAGTTACTGAAAACCTCAACACTTCCAACCTGCCCCTTCATCTACTGCTGCCAGCATTATCATCCCCAGATCAAAACAAGCCATTCCTGCTGCTGCTTCAACACTGCTGTTGCTAAAGGGAAAGCCCAAGGCTGTCCATTATCCGCATCCTGCATGCTTTGCTACCCTCATTCCCCATCAATCCATGTTCTTCTCTTTTCATACAAGCATTGCTATCTGCCACAACGGGACAACATGGTCTCACCTACACATCTGGCTCATGTGTACTTCTGAGTCTTCATTTTTGTTTTGTTCACTATGCTTGAAATGTCTTTCCCTATTTTTTCAAAGAAAGATAATGTTATGTGTTCACCACATGTTTCTCTTTTTTTCTTTTTTAAATTTTTTATTTTAAAGATGTGGGGTACAATTCAGGATTAGGTATAAAAATCTTCATTATGCAGGTACCCTTGTTGATGAGGTGTACGCCCAACTCCAGCAGTTTTCCATTACTGCCAATCCCGTGCCACCCCCCTCCCCTGGCAGATTCCCACTACTGCCAATCCCTTTCTTGTACTATTACGATCATTGTTCAAGGTCAATCTTAGTCTCTCCTTCTACCGCTGAGCATGCAGGAGGCCCACATTTCACATTCCATGGTATCTGGGTAAGGCTTGTGATTACCTCTAACCAACAGGACAGAAATAATATGGCACTCCTATGGCCTGCCTTACAACACATCTCCATGTCCATTTTCCTCTCAAGTCCCCTTTCATGGCCACATGTTAAGAATGGTTCCATCCCAGGAGGATAGATGAAACATGGGTCCCTGAACGGCTGCCTAAAGAAGCTGTTTACCGCCTCTGTCCACCAGCTACTTTGGGGATGATGTGAGTGGATTTATTTTTCTTACATCATGCATCTAAGAACTCATTTTTTTCTACCACAGCATAGCCTAGGCACCCTGACTATTACACCTATTTTCCTCACCTACCAAACCTCCATTCACCTGCAAATCCCAAAAAATTACAAGTAATCCTCCCTAGCCCAACCAGGTTTCTCAGGTCTGACTTTCTTGCTCCTTTTTATTCATGGAGTATTTTAAAACAACGTCTAATGCACTGTTGGAAAATATTTTCTGTCTATCTCTTCCCATAGAATGCAAAACTCCACATAATGAGAAAGTATTGTCTTCAGTTTTGTGTGTATGGATCTTTAGTTTTTAACCCACAGTTTTCTGTAGAGCAGGTGCTGGGCCCCAAGAAAAGGATAGGGAAGTGGATATACATTGCTTCTTTGCCCAACAGCCTCCTTGCTTCCCCTGTTTTTATCTTCTGCTTTTATCTTCTGAATTTCATTTTGTCACCTCCCCACCCACTGGCCCATAGACATGTGGTAGGGACCCACTTCACACCCATCATAGTGCCATATTCTTCCTAAACACGCAACCCAAGACCAGCTTATAGGAAGCTTTCTTTAGAGTTTTTCACAATGTCTTATATCTGACACACTGGAGATGTAGGTATATCTTTTTCTCTGATCATGAGCTATACAATGCCATCCCAGCACTGTCCTCAGCAGGAAGAGGAGTTGGAGAATTGGTTTTGATCCTATAAAGAAGCAAAGATGATGGTGGTGAGACAGTCACAACAGCACTGTTCAATTCCAGAATGCTTCCTGTCTTCCTTGGGTAGCTAAGAAAAGGTTCACCTCCCTTCTCTAAGACAACTGGAATTAGGGCTATTCACCTGGAACAAAAAGACATGAGAAATAACACATGACTCAATTTACTGCACAGATATTTCCTTCAGCTCTCAAATATTCAATTAGTACCTTCAGATTTTCTCAGTGCTTGATCATGAGTATTAGGCACCTAATGTGTGCAAAATGTGAAAGTCATTTTTTGTTGTATCATCTTGTTTTTCCTGTAATTTTACATTAAGACTTTCTATGGAAATGTGTGTGTGTGTGTGTGTGTGTGTGTGTGTGTGCGCGCGCTTGTATCTCGTATTTGTAATTTTTAGACAACATGACCCTTTATAAAAATGATTTGAGATTTCTCAAAAATGTGCATATACTTGTGCTTAATAAAATTAACAGAGGAGAAAAGTCACAGCATTTGTTTAGTATATGAGATCTCATGTGTCCTCTACTGCTGTCAGAGTTGTGTTCCAGTAAATTGTGAAAAAAAGACATAATTAATTACAAAATATGCAATGTGCAGAGAATAAAATTCAATTATTTCTTAATATAAATATATAGTTTTTAGATATTGTAAATCTCTTTGGTGCAAGCCTCATCAGCAAAATTTCTCACTGTTTTCTTTTACTCCTTAGCTTTGTGATTCAAATAGATGCAGACATCTGCCCATTCCTGAACAAGTCCTGAGGACTGCAGAAGTTTCCAAAGAGTATTAGTGCATTTTTACTCATCTTGAAAGAGAGTGTTTAGACTCATCCAAAGGTCTCATCTTGAGTCAAGGAATATAATCCAAATGGGGAAGTTATTCAAATGTGGGAGACATATTTATGAAATTTGCCCAAAGGACTGGTAAAAAAAAAATTAAATTTTGTCCAATGTAAGAGAGCATTTGTTTATTTTAAGCAAATAAATAGTTCCAACAATAATATTAAATAATTCCCAAATAGCTTTGCATAGTCTAAAGAGCCATCTGACTGGTTAGAAATGTCCTCTTTCACCAACCTGACTTCCAAGTGCCATTGATGACCCATGCAGAAAAACACAATTATTCTAGAACATGTGAGTACAATATTTCTTTACTATTGTAGAAGTTTGTTCATGTAATTATTTGGATTAGTTCTCTGAACAACTAAGAGAGAAAAGTATAATAAATATATCAATATTGGTGGTTTTTAAATTTTAGGAGTCTACCATAATCAAGTCTGAAAAAGGAAAAGTCAAAGTCTCCCCATCCTTTTCACCAGCAATTATTTTATTTTTGTGAAAACACAAACACCATGAAAAACTGCCTTATGTAAAAATAGACTTTCTCTAGGCAACTTTTCTTGCTCATAATCACAGAGAACGTATCAAATCAGCTATGAGATAGGCATCCAGCCAATTAACTGTGTGCTTCCCAATTAAAGTACATGAATGTTATATGATTCCAAATATAAATCCTCAAATAGGCTCATTATCTCATAGCTTTCTAGGTGTTACTTCCTTTATTGCAAAAACAGCAACACTTTTGCCTAAAAAGCCTAATAAAATGATGAAATCATAGAAATTAAAACCAAGGGACCTTAAGTGACTTCTTAGCCCGCATGAAACTCTGCAGTTCAATAAGTCTTTTAGTATCCTCCTGAAGTACCATACAACATTGCATGCAGTTAGTATTAGGTTCTTATTGTCAATAAACTTATTCCTTGACCATTTAAAAAATCTATTCCATCTACTAAACAATTCAGTGGACACTGAGTATTCACTCAGAGATAGTGAATAGTGATTGCTAAAATTATTGGATGTGTCCTACACACCTGGTACCCTATAAAGGGCTTCACATATTGGAGTGGTTAATTTTATGTGGGTACCATGACCTGGCTGCTTGGTCAAACAGGAGTGTAGATATTGTTGTGAGGGTATTTTTAGACGTAATTAATATCTATAATCAATTGACTATGAATAAAGCTGATGATGCCTCATAATGTGGGTGAGCCTCACCCAATCAGTTGAACACCTTAAGAAGAAAGACCGGAGCCAGGCTTGGCGGCTCAACCTGTAATCCCGTGCCTTTGGGAGGCTGAGGTGAGTGGATTGCCTGAGACTGCGGGTTCGAGACCTGCCTGGGAGCGAGACCTCATCTCTACAATAAATAAAAAAAAATTAGCCAGGCGTGGTAGCGCTTGCCTGTAATTCCGGTTACTCAGAAGGCTGAGGCGGAACGATCGCCGGAGCCCAGCAGGTAGAGGCTGCGGTGGCTGGGAGCGGCCACTGCACTCCAGTCTTGAGGACAGAGCGAGACTCTAACTCAAAAAAAAAAAAAAAGAACAAAGGCAGGGGTTTTTCTGGGAAAAAGGGCAATTCTGCCTCAAGCCTGCAACATAAAAACCCTGCCTGAGTTTTCAACCTGCAGATTACAGACTTAAGACTATAACATCAGCCCTCTCTTGAATTTCTAGCTCGCCAGCCTGCCCAACAGATTCTGAACTTGCCAGCCCCACAATTGTGTGAGTCAATTTCTTGAAATAAACTCCTGTGTGTTCATAGATAGAAAGATCTCTCCAGATAGGTATATAGATAGATAGAGATAGAAAGCTCCTGCTGATTCTGTTTTTCTGGAGAACCCTCACTAATATATATTATCCCATGAAAAAGCCCTACAAAAGTGGACAAGTAATGGTGGACTCAGGCTCTGCCGTCTAAAGCTCGCAGCACAGACAGTGGTGGCTAGTAAGTGTGCAACAATGCACATCACACTTGACAATGACCAATGAGTGTCAGGATGGGAGACGGAAGGCCCTCTGGAGTAGTTGCCCATTTTTCAGGGCTGCCCAGAGGGCCTTCAAGAGCAGTAGTTTGGCTGAGGTTTCTGAGCTGAGCAGGGCTGCAGCAGGAAGGAATCTGCAAACCAGAATTTCCACATGGCAGAAAATACAAGCCAAGACAGGAGAAAGGAGGGGGAAGGCTCCTGGCAAGCCCTGCACTTTGAGTTATAAAGACATACTTTAGGATCAAGGGGCCTGGAGCAGGACAGATTCAAACCCTAAACTTGTACTGACATGCATCAGTTGTGTGACTCTGGAGAAAATACTTGAACTTCCTCATCTTCAGTTTCCACCCTCTGTAAAATGGCAGTAACAGTTCTTCAAGGAGTTTGACTACCTCAAGAATGTGGCATGCGTTCAACCACTGTAGGCTGGGCCTTCTGCTGGTCTTGTTATATCTGTGAATTCTCCAAGAGAGCAGTAGCCCTGTTTCCTCAAGTCTTCTGCACAACAAACTCCTAGTCCAGCTTGCTGAAATGCACACAAGTATTATTTTCCCAGAAGTTCTGCTAACTGGGCTTAAAGAACTAAAAGGGGGAAAAAAGGCTGGATCCCGTTTGTCAGCTAGAAGCTATCTATCCTGCCTTAGTTCTTGGCCAGCTTTCTGGGCAAGAGAAAAAAAAAAACATGGACTTGGAAGGCTCACGTCCCAGCTGTGTCACTGCCTGCGTGTGCCACCACACGCACGAGGTCTCACTCTTCTCGTCTCAAAAGTGAGATGAACATCTGTCCTGCCCCCTCCCTGGTCGGGGGACCATCAAGCGTGGCAGTCACTGCAAAAGCTTTGTTATCTCTAAGGAGCTGCTCACAGTACAAGTGGTGTGTGTGTGTGTGTGTGTGTGTGTCCCAAGAGAAAGTTAGTTCCTGAGATTTACAACTTCCTAATATAAATGCTGTTATGGAGAGACTTTGAGGCTCATATGAATCACAATTAATGGGAATAGATAAAAGCAAAGGAAATATATTTGGGTTAGAACTAAAAAAAAGAGTTGCAATAAGTAAACCTCTAGCCTATTAAACATAAAGAGAGGGAAGGGCAGTGAGAGGGAGGGGTAAAGGGAAGAAAGAGGAAGGACTGAGGGAGGGAAGGGAAAACTGCATTCCTCTATCTGGACATGGGTATTGAATGAAGAAAGGCATCCATAAATTTCTCAGAAATTTTCCTACCTGTCCAATACAGGTGCTTCGAGAGAGCACTCTCACTCATGTGTGCACACACACACAAACACATACCACACAGATGTGTGCACACACAGGGGTCCATATTGGAAGAAAGTAGAGGCTAGATGGGTGAGGTGAGCTGCAGCTCACCAAGGCAAAGTTGCCTGTTGAGTTTGCACTTGCAAAAGCATCCTCTGGCCCAGCCCTACCTCCCAGGGAAATCTGAAATGGTTCTGGCCATCCTTCTAGGCCTTTAGCCAAACCAACCTACAGAAAGAACTCAGAGCAAGGGGCAGCTTTGCAAGGAGCAGTGAATTGGCCATGGAGAACAGGCCCTATTCAAGTCAATAACCATTACAGAGGGTTTGTCGTACCCCACACCAAGTCCATTGCTGGGCACAGGGATGAGCTGGCCTTGGCTGGGCTTGCAGCCAGGAGGCACTGAGCTGGGGTGAGAAGCATCAGGGGATTCAAGTTCTGCAAGGGGCTGTCTGTACCCTAATCACCGACACTGGTCTGGCACATGGCAAGTGCTCAGGAGATATTTGTTCCATGAGTGATATGGAAGACGAGGAGTCGTCTCAGTGAGGAATGATATGGAATGTATTCCAAGCAGCAGGATTGGGGATGTGAGTTGAGAAGGCTGCAGATCTGAGAACATCTAGAGAGCCAGTGGTAGTGAGTTCTAGCGGAATCACAAGGAGAGGGTTGAAAAGAGGTGGGAGCAGAGGCTTTGAGACCAGGGTGGCCCAAATCATGGCACCACTGAGGAGCAACTGAAGGGGTTTAAGCAGGACAATGGCATTCTCAGAGTCAGTAAAAACCCAAGAGTTGAGGACAGGGAGCAGAGTAGGACTGAGGGTCAGGAGAGAAAGAGCTCAGAGGGGGATCCAGCCTGTCTCATGGCTCTGCCCCTGCCCTGCCTGGCATGTTGAGAGCCTCATGGGTGAGATGTGGTCCTCGGTCCAATAGCAGAGCCTCACCTGGGAGCAGGTCAGCTGTACGTGAACCCAAGAGTCAGCCCCAACCTCAGACTGGGCTCTGCAGGTTGGAAAAACCACACCAAGCCCTCTGGGCTCCACTGGGTCCTGAACACGAGATACAGAAATCCCATCTGCAGGGACCACCAGAGCTGGGTGGGAGGGCACTGAGGGGCACTGAGCTGCCCAGTCTGCTGTCTGACAGCGGTTTCCCTCAGGACCTGCCCCACCATGCCCATTGCTCGGCTGGGCCCATCCCTCGGGTCTGCAGTTTCCCTCTCTCCAGGAGTGATGGAGCTTGGCCTCTCCTTGCAGGGGTTCAGAGCAAAGCCTAGAAAGGGCTGGAGTAGATTCACCCCAAGGTCACACTCAGAAGAGAACATCCATTACTTCCAGTGACCTCAATCCCTGGGGGATTTCTGCAAGTGTTAAATAACTAAATATTATGTGTAAAGGGTTGTTGGCAATGCCCGGCTCTCAGAAAGCCTCCGTAACGTACTACGCAAAACTGGCCCTCCGTTCAACCACAGCAGTAGCAGCTGGAAACAGGTTAGATATGCAGAATCTCAGCCGTACCCTGGCCTGAGACTCATATTCTGCACACGAATGTGACTGTCAGCTGGTTTGCAAACATGGGGAAATCTGAGAAGCGCTGCCCTGTCAGCATTTGCTACATTATTTTTTATTGCACAGAGAAAGTTCACACAGTCCCACCCCCGGCCCCACTCACCAGCCTGTTACATTTTCTTTATTCCCTGGGAGGTGAGGGCTGGTGTCCTGGCACAGGCAGCTCCTCAACAAATGCTCAGGCCAATGGTGGCTTCAGAGCAGGCAGCCCTGGAGAGCTGTGAGGTCTTGGACACATTATTAATCTCCCTGGATGATATTCATTTATGCTCCTGAGATTGTTGTGGAAGATGACACACAGGTTCATAACACTGTGGTGGACACAAACTTACTTACTGAGACTGAGATAGTATTAATTAATATTTTGCTATCAACATTCTTTTATAGATGAGGCCACTAAGACTTGGAGGTTCTATTCCTAGACCAAGATTAAGTACTGCAGGTGGAAGAACCAGGACTTGAACTGTAGTCCCTCTGAGGTCAAATTATCAGTGGTTTCTGCTAGTCTCTGATGTTTACCCAAGTGCCCAGGTCGCGAGGCAGGCATGAGCATAACTGAGAGTTTCCGCATCATGTGGTGCTGTCCAAACACTTTGCATGGGAGAGGAGGTAGAGAACACTCATGTCCACTCTTTAGGACCTGTCCCCCCCCACACTCCACACACATACACAGGAGAGCCACCACCCAGGAAAGAAGCCAGGTAACTCTCTCTTTAGGGCAAGGGGCCAGTAACTCACAGCTTCCAGCCATCAGATTGTCATAACTGAGAGAGTGTTCCCTTTAAGAACAGCAACAATAAAAAGTCTACAACAGAGCTTCTCCTGAAAATGATAAAACGACAATGAAGAGATAAGGAGGGTTCAATCTAATCTCACCTGGGAGGCTAACCATCTGCAATGCATCTTTGTCAGGTCTGCTGGTAACAAAGATAGCATCGAAATCTCATAGAACAATATCAGGGAGGAACGGGTGAGACTCTGTTGCCCAAGGGTTTACATGATGGTGAAACCTTTGATTTACTGAAAAAGAGCAGGAAAATAACTCAGTGTTCAGAGGCAGTCTTTCAAGGGGAAAAATAGACTATTTCTGAATAACAATTGTACTCCTCACCCAGTACATTTAAAAATACTTTTCGCACTGGGATGCTGAACAATACGACTCGTGCTCTCTGAAAATGGGGCCACAGAGGACAGAACTATCGACCTCTTTATCACCCATAACATAGTGCTGTGGCAACACAATACTTAAACCACTCAGGTCTAGGCATCATCCTGTCTCTAAAAACCCATTTGGTGAGCACCAACTATGAACAAGGGACACAGAATAAAAGTCAACATGAATGAATGCAGTCATCCTGCATGGAGTTTGCTCTTTAACGGGAAGCTTGGTACAAGTATGTATGTAACCCATGCTAGAATAAGACACTTCGTCTCCCACAATGGCAGCTAAGAGCAAGGTTATTATGCCCTCTGCCTTGTATTCAGAGATACCAGCCAACGATGAAAAACATGCTGATAATTGGTCCAAAACACACCTATCCATCTCTGGGCTAGATAACTCAGAATGATGGTCCATTTAAAAGATTAAAAGTAGAGATTTATTTAGAGAAAACTGTCAGAAGCTTGTATTTCTGCCACACTGACCACTAGGAGGAGGTGGGGAATATGTCTCATGCCAACTTAAGCCAAGTGATGGGTTTCAGAAGAACAAGTAGAGGCGAAAGAGTTATGTCCAGAGACAAGTTTAGGGCCAGATGGAAAAAAGATTGTAATGAGGTGTCCAAGTCCCAGGTCCATATGAATGTTTGAAGATGAAACACAAACACACACTCAGAGAATGAGTAAGTAAGCAAGTGAGAGAGAGAGAAAGCATGAGGGAGGGAGAAAGAGAAGGAGAGGGAAGAGAGAAGGAGAATGAGAGGGAGAAAGAGTAGGAGAGGGAGCAGAAGAGAGAGAGGGAGAAGGAGAGAGTGCAAATCCTGGAATGTGCAAAGAACTATGTTTTGGAGTCAAACACACATAGATATTAATCTTGGCTCCTTTACCTAAGACCTGTGTAGCCACAGGTAAGTTACTTCTCTTTCCCTGGGTTTCTTTGTCTCCAAAGAGAGAACAACAATCTACATTGAAGCAATTGAAGCCCTATGGGAAAGATGATCTATCAAACATAGAAATATCAAGCAAGGGACCAGAACATAGCAAATGATCCAGAAACACTCCTTCTTACCTTCTCTACCTGGTGTGGCTTGGTCTAGGAGCTGATGGGTGAAATGAAGATACCATAGGATCTCTCAGGTTCATTGTGCACACACTGTCTGGCCGTGTCCTTACTCTCTTGCTCAGAAACCTATGCCCTCAACTTAGGACCTCCCTGACCACAGGAAAAAGCCTGGCCTGCCATGCTGGGTGCTCCCCACTGACCCTACCTCCCTACATCCTCTCTTTTTTTTACCTGAATTGCCTAGCAAGCTAATTCGATTTTCACCATCCAATTTTTTTTTCCTAAATGCAACTTAAGTGTGACTCACACCAGCCATAAATTGAGCTCACATTACACAAGGATCCGCCCCTCAATTCCTACTGACTCACCCAGAATTAAATGGCAGAGCTCAAAGACCACCCTAATTCCAGCAGGAAAAATGACTCACCCACCTCTCCACACAGTTGAGACACAACTGCCATCCTGGAGCCCGGGAGAAGGAGCCCACAGCTCTGCACCTCCCTGCTGGCGCCAGGGCCTGGCTGGGAAATAAACTAAGCAAATTTCTATGAAATTGCTTTTATTCTGAGAGGAGACCAGGATCCTATTTAAAGCAAATCGCCAAGTGATTGGAGCCGCTGGGAAGAGTGTGTTATCCTTAATCCTGTACCTTTATTAATGTGCCACCGTCTTGTTCAGCAAAAGCAGGCCAACATATTGCTCATTTTGTTCTCCATGGAGGGTATTAAGCAGGGTGATTTAGGACGAGAACACTCATATTTGGAAGTCTTTTTAGTGAGTACAAATGGAATATTCCGTTTTCTTTGGCTCCATGAGGGAGTAGCAGGTGTGAACGTTGTTCTATCAACTCCTCAAAAACACACTTCCTGGCCTGCCCCTACTACCTGGCTTCAAATCACTGGAGTGAGGAGGGACGGCTGACGTTGCCCAGTGCTATCACTCATTATTCAGATGGAGCTACTGAGAAGCAGAGATGGGGAGGAGGGGGTCCAGGTGGCCATGGTCTTCCCTGCCTGACTTCACCTGGGCTCTCCTTGTGTTGTTCCCAGATAGGACCATAGGCAAACTTCAGTTTAATAATTATACACATCCCTTTGTTGACAACTTAAGGTCCAGCCAAAATGTCTAAACTGATTCCCCAGCTGTTTCTCCCTGTGAATTGCACTCATATCTATTTGTCCTGTTAATGATGCCAGCATGGGTGGATTTTAATAGACCCATCAGCCTCCCAGCTTCATTGTCCAAACCTCGCAGCCAAGTCTTAGGCAAAACCAGACTCCCATAGCCCTGGTTTTTATTGCCATATGTCTGTACTCCAACTTGGAGTTCCCTTGCCCGATCTGTCTACCTGGAAAACTCCTTTTCATCTCCTGAGACATTGCCATGGATTGGGTGTGGGCAGCAGCAATCTATTGTCAAGTGGAAAGGCACATAAGAGACCACACTTAGATACATCTCTGCAAGGTACAAACAGGTGTCTCACAGTCATCCACCGCCAACTCTTGTTGCACTGCCTACTCCTCTGGAGACCACACCCATGGCTTCCAAGGAGTCCCTTCCAAGGAGTCCCTTACAACCAAGTGAGGAAGAACAAACTTCAGTCCAACGTACAGATGGGCCTAAATGATATTGTGCCATCGCCTGAGAGTACACAGCTGTAGCACAATAGCCTCACTCAGAATGCCCCTGGAGACCAGTGGCAAAGGAAAATCATCCCAGTGGGCAGAATCCTGAGCAGTATCTTTTGTTTCTACTCTGCCAGTGTGACAAAGAACCAGAAGTCTAGACACACACTAATCTGGGTGCATTTGCTAATGGTTTGGAAAGAATAAGACCGGAAGATAGCTGGCTATGAAGAGGTTTGTGGATAGGCCTCTCGATACGGAAACAGACTGAAAATATTTGTGTCCTGTGTGACTATCCACCAAAGGGGCAAACCACCTGGAAGAAATTCTTAATACTCAAGTGGCCAAAATGATATATTCTGAGGATGTCAGTCTGCCTCTTTCCCCAATCACCCCTGTCATTGCCCAATAGGTTCGTGAATAAAGTGACCACAGTGGGAGGAATGGAGATTATGCCTGAGCTAAGCCTGCACTTTCCTCACCAAGGCTGACTTGGTTATGCCCATTTCTGAGGGCCCGATGTGCCAGCAGCAGAGACCAACACTGAACCCTGATATAGCATCTTTCCCTGGGGGAAGCAGCTGGCCACCCGGTGGCAGGTTGATGACATGGGACTTCCCCACCGTGAAGGAGACAGGGATTCATCCTCACAGGAATGAACTCCTGTGCTGGATACAGATGCACCTTCAGCCTGCCTGAAATGCATCAGTCATCGTCAACATCCTAGGATCACAGAATGCATTTTCTAACAACATGGCATTTCTTCCAGCATTGCATCTGACCTGCAAAGAGGGGACAGCAAAGGGCTCCTGCAGTGAGCTGGTCTTACGACATACCCCACCACCAGAAGCAGATGGCCTAATCAAAAGGTAACTTCCATTGGAACAGACATCCTTCTATCGAGGTAATTTTCAGTTGAAGAAATACAAGACAACAATGAATAATGAAAGGTCAGTATTGTCAATGGTAACAGAAGTGAAAGTTAAAATACTGCTGAGACATTTTTGCTAAACAAATTTGCGATTTTTTAAATGAACAATACTAAATGCTAATAATCTTATGGGTAAATAAGTTCTCTCAAACATAATTGCTAGATTATTAGGTGTAACAGACCCAGTCCCAGACCCAAGTGTTATGACTAAGGGAAGAAAGCCCCATATTCCAGTCTCTGACTCAAAGCAGCTACCATACCTGTAAGATATAATCTATCCATGCAGAGTGCTGCCTCCCATTGTGCCATAACAGAGTTTTCCTTTGCAGGCCAGATGCAATGCTGGAAGAAATGCCATGTTGTTAGAAAATGCATTCTGTGCTCCTAGAAACTAACACATGGAAAACTCTGTTATGGCACAATGGGAGGCAGCACTCTGCATGGATAGGTTATATCTTACAGGTATGGTAGATGCTTTGAGTCAGAGACTGGAATATGGGGCTTTCTTCCCTTAGCCATAACACTTGGGTCTGGGACTGGGTCTGTTACACCTAATAATCTAGCAATTATGTTTGAGAGAACTTATTTACCCACAAGATTATTAGTATTTAGTATTGTTCATTTAAAAATCGCAAATTTGTTTAGCAAAAATGTCTCAGCAGTATTTTAACTTTCCTTTCTGTTACTATTCACAATACTGACCTTTCATTATTCATTGTTGTCTTGTATTTCTTCAACTGAAAATTACCTAGCTTTGCCCGTTACCACACTGGATGGCCTGTGGCTCATTTGCTAATAGGCGCTATTCTTTCTACATCACATGGCATAACCGTTGTCCCACAGCTTGAAACTTTTATTTGATTTTGTTTATGTTGTCTTTGACTATTCAGATACTTTATTTTTCTTTTAATTAGGTCAAATCTTTCTGTATTTCTCATTTTTTCATGACTTTCAAATTCTGTATCTTGTTTTGGAAAAGTTTTTATATGCCAAGCGATTACCATAAGCTCTTACATTTTATTTTAATATTTTATGATTTGTTTTAATATTTATCATTTACTCTTTGGTATCACCTGCTATTTATATTATCCTTCCTTATATGGTTAGATATTTGTTCCAATGGAAGTTATTTAACTGTCTAGTCTTTCTACATGAGTTTTAAATATCTTTTATAAACTTGTCATAAGCTGAAATCTGATATTTATGTGAGTGTGTTTGCTCTCCTTATTCATTCAATTTATTATTTTTATAGCATCAATAACATGCTGATTTAATTACTTCAGCACTGTGATGCAATTTTATATTTTATAGGACAAACTCTTTTCTTGTTTTGTTTTTTCCAAACAAAACAAAACAAAGGACTTTATACATTCTTCTTTTGAAAATTTTCTTCCATACAAAGTTTAAAATTAGTTTAAGTGGAATACAAATTTCACTGATTTTTTTTAGGAGATTTTGTTGATCCTGTAAATTACTACCTTATGGAGAATTTACCTATTATAAGTATACTGACAAGGAAAGTTCACTTAATAAGGTCATTGGGATACCTTCTCTTAGGAGGTAAATCTGAGCGGAGACAGGAACTAGGTGAACTAGTGTATCGGGGGAAAAACGCTCTACACTGAGGAGAGAAGTGTAAAAATTTCAAGGAGGGAATGTGTTGGGGTGCTTGAGAAATAACAGAAGTAGAGTGACCTGGCAAGAATAGGAAGAGATGAGATCAGAAAGGCAAGGGGGGCAAGATCCTTTATCACTGTACTTCCATATGAAGACCTATGATTTTTATTTTGTAATTTTTTAAATGCAATGGGAAGAGTTTGGAGAATTCTGAACTTGAAGAAGACAAGACTTGATTTTTATATTTTTACGAATCACTGTGACTGCCCTATGAAATACAGAGTATAATAGGGGACATGAATGGAAACAGGGAGATCTATCAGGAAGTTCTTGCACTAGCCCAGGAAAGAACTGATTATATCTTAGAGCAGCAGCGCAAATCTTGAGAAGAGATTAGGGTTATATATTAAAGGTAAGGCTGATAGGATTTGATGATGTATTTGGCATGTAGTTATAGGAAAAGAGAGGCACAAAGGAAGACTCCAAGGACCTTGGCCTGTGTGACCATGGGTGGGGGGAACCCATTTTTTGCATGGAAATAACAGGAGAGAACCAAGTTTCAGAGTGTGGTGGAAAGACAATCAGGATGTCTGTCTTGAATGTCAAGTAGAAATCATGTCACTCCTCCACTCAGAGTCTTCCAATGACATTCTATTCTCTCTCCCAATAAAGACAATGTCCTTATAGTGACTTACAATTCATAAATGACCTCTCCTCCTACTACCCCCTCCTCTTACTCTACTTCAGACACACTGGCCCTCAATGCTGCTGGAACATGCAAAGAAGACTGCCAACTCAAGGCCCTCACATTTCTGTGCCTTCTGTCCAGAATGTTCTTCCACAGATATCTGAATTCTGTGCCCTCTTAATGAAGCCTTCCCAAGCATCCTATCTAAAAATCTAATCCCCTCCCCATGAATAACCCCCCTTTTTTTGCTTTATTTTTCATTAGCAGGTATCGCTACCTAATATACCACACATAATACTAATCATTTTTTATTGTCTAGAGGGAAGATCCATGAGGGTAAAATTTTTTTTTTCTCTTTTGTCATATTTGTTTCCCAATGATTCAAAGATGGCCTGGTACTTAATAAATATCTATGGAAATATCTATGGAAGAAATGAAGAAGAGAAGAAAGGAAGAAATGTATGTAGTAATATTAAATAGGTATTATCTATCTAAATCTAGAGTTCAAGGAAGAAGTTGGGGATTCATGGATAAGGAAATATTTTTTTTCAATGTTGGACTTTTATCCAGCCTGCTTAACGAGCTCTTTCATTGCCAAAATGGATTTCAGGTATGTTGTTATGGTTATTTTATTTTGTTTGGTACTTTTAATTAGACAAATATTTGCAAAAAATGACAGGCAGTTTCTTTCTTCCTTATTATTATTTTCTTGCCTTATTGATTAGGTAAGACATTCAGAAAAATGAATAACAACATATCTGATATCTATATGGGATATATATATCTTTAATGGAAATGGTATATACATATATATACACATATATGGTATATATATACTTCCTTCAGTTCCTCATGTGTCTATATACATATACCATTTCCATTAAAGATTCTAAATTGTCATCATTTTGTAGGTTGTATACAATGATTTCTTGTGGAAGTCCAAATTGAACCACTGTATTTTTACACCATACAGTGAAGTTAGTTACATAGTTTGTTGTTGCAATTGTGACTGTTGTCATTGTTTCTAAACTCAAAGCAACCTGGCCACAGAATATTTTTCCACAACTACTGGCTGATTAATAATATCAATTTGGAAAATATCTTAATTCTCTTTTTTCATAGACTTATATTTCCAGAAGATGACAGGAAAATAATATGCTTTGAGGCAACTGAGTTCAGATTTTCAACTTTGAATTTGTTTACTTTTTTTTTTTTTTTTTTTGCTTGTGAAACTCTTTTTTTTCTTCTAATTTTTTTTATTTTAAAGATGTGGGTTACAATTCAGGGTTAGGTATACAAGTGTTCATCACACAGGTAACCTTGTTAATGAGGTATGTTCTCCCTTCCCCAGGCAAATTCCCACTACTGCCAATCCCGCTTCCCTGACCCTCTCCTGGCAGTTTCTCACTACTGCCAATCATTCTCATATAGTATTACAATAATTGTTCAAGTTCTGCTTATGAATGAGAACATGTGATACTCGGTTCTTTGTTTCTGTGAAAAATCACTCAGTATTATAGACTCTAAGTCCATCCAGGTTGCTGTGAAGTTCATGATTTTGTTCTTCTTTATGGCTGCATAATATTCCACCATGTATATGTATCACATCTTAAAAATCCAGTCCTCTTTTGATGGGCAGCATGGTTGGTTCCATGTTCTTGCTACTGTGAGCAATGCTGCAATAAACATATGTGTGCAGGTGTCCTTTTTATAGAGTGATTTGAGTTCTTCCAGGTATATTCCCAGTAGGTGGATTACAGGGTTGAATATAAGGTCGATTTTTAGATCTTTTAGAAATCACCACACTGTTTTCCACAGCGGCTGTACTAGTTTACTCCCCATCAACAGTGTAGAAGTGTTCCCTTCTCACCGCATTCTCTCCAGCATCTGTTTTTGAATTATTGATGACAGTCATCCTCATTAGAGTTAGGTGGTATCTCAGTGTAGTTTTAATTTGCATTTCTTTGATGACTAGTGAGGCTGAGCATTTTTTCATGTATCTGTTGACTGCTCGTATGTCTTCTTTTGAGAACTGTCTATTCATATCTTTTGCCCACTTTGTAATGAGGCTGGTTTTTTTTGTTTTTGTTTTTTTCTTTTCAGCATATCTGAGTTCCTTGTGGATCCTAGGTGTTAGGCCTTTGTCAGACATACAGTTGGCAAATATTTTTTCCCAGTCTGTGGGTTCTCTTACCACTCTCTTGATGGTTTCTTTGGCTTTGCATAAGCTTGTCAGTTTGATGAGGTTCCACTTATCTATCTGATCTCTTATGGCATGGGCACTTGGGGTTTTGATCAGGAATTGGCTGCCAGTTCCACTTTCCATTAGGGTATCTCCTGCATTTTCTAAGGTTCTTATAATTTGAGGTTTTACATTTAGGTCTTTGATCCATTTAGAGTCGATCTTTGTGTATGGTGATAGGTAGGGATCTTGTTTTAATCTTCTGCATGTGGTCAGCCAGTTTTCCCAGCACCATTTACAGAAAAAGTTCTCCTCTCCCCAGTTGGTGGTGGATGCTTTGTCAAAAATGAGTTGGTTGAGAAATTGAGGTTGTGCTTCTGGAATCTCTATCCTGTTCCATTGGTCTATATGCCTGTTCTTATGCCAATACCAGGCTATTTTTATTATTGTAGATTTATAATAGAGTTTAAAGTCTGGGAGTGTGATATCTCAAGCTTTGTTTTTTTTTGTTTGCTTGTTTGTTTTTGCTGAGCATTGTTTTGGCAATTCGTGGTCGTTTATGTTTCCATATGAATTCCTGTATTGTCATTTCCAGGTCTGAGCAGAATGCTGCTGGCAATTTAATGGGTATTGCATTAAATCTGTGGATTGCCTTGGGTAGGATGGATATCCTAACAATGTTGATTCTTCCAATCCATGAGCTTGGGATATTTTTCCATTTGTTTGTGTCATCTTTGATTTCTTTGAGCAGTGTTTTGTAGTTTTTGTTGTAAAGGTCTTTCACATTTCTGGTTAGGAAGATGCCAAGCTATTTGATTTTTTTCTGGCTATTGTGAATGGGATTGTGCTTTTTATTTGGGTTTCTGTTTGTTTGTTGGTGGTGTACAGAAATGTGACTGTCTTTTGCACATTGATTTTATACCCTGAGACTTTGCCTAAGTCCTTTATCAATGCAAGGAGGCTTTTGACAGATTTTTCTCTTGAGTTTTCAAGATATAGAATCATGTTGTCTGCAAAGAGGGATAATTGACTTCCTCCTTTCCTATTTGGATACCGCTGATCTCTTCTTCTTGTCTGATTGCTCTAGTTAGGACTTCCAAAACTATGTTGAAAAGGAGTTGTGTGTGTGGGCATCCTTGTCTTATTCTGGTTTTCAGGGGAAATGGTTCCAATTTCTGACTGTTTGACAGTATGCTGGCTGTAGGTTTCTCATAGATGGCTCTTACTATTTTAAGGTATGTTCCATCTATGCCTAGATGTTCGAGGGTTTTCATCAAGAAGGAAAGCTGACTTTTATCAAAAGCTTTTTCCACATCTAATGATATAATGATGTGGTGTTTGTTTTTACATCTGTTGATGTATTTAATTACGTTTATGGTCTTATGAATGTTGAACCAGCCCTGTATCTGGATCTACTTGGTCGTGGTGGATGATTCTTGAGATGTGTTGTTAAATCCAATTTGCTAAGCTCTTGTTGAGAATTTCAGCATCTATGTTTATCAAGAATATTGGCCCATAGTTCTCTTTCTTTGTTGGATCTTTACCTGGCTTGGGTATCAATGTGATGTTAGTTTCATAAAATTATTTGGGGAGAGCTCCATCTTTCTCAATTGCCTGGAATACTTTCAATAGGATTGGTATCAGTTCCTCCTTGTAGGTTTTCAGTGGTGCATTTAGTTCATTCACATTCAGGGTAATTATTGAAATGTGAGAGTTTATCCTTGTCATGAGGTTCTTATAGAGTTTGTTGTTGTTGCTGCTGTTTGTTTTCTTTCTTTTGATGTTGGGGTCAATTCATTCTTGTGAAGGGCATTGTTGTCCTTCTTTTCCTTTCTTCTGTGTTTAATACTTTCTTAAGTGTTTCTTGTAGAGCTGATTTGGAGGCAGTATAAGCTCTTGGGGATTGAATGTCTGGGAAAGATTTTAATTCTCCATCATAAATAAAGCTTAGCTTAGCTGGGTAGGTAATTCTTGGTCGAAATTGTTTATCTTTGAGAATTTTGAAGATTAGACTCCAAGCTCTCCTCTCCTGAAGTGATTCTGTGGATAAGTTTGCTGTTATTCTCATTGGTCTTCCCCTACAGGTAGTCTGATCTTTTTCTCTTGCTGCCTTTGGGATTTTTTCTTTTATACCTACTTTGTGTAGGTGAATTACTATGTGTCTAGGAGTTGATCTACTCATTTGTCATTTTGCAGGGGTTCTCTGAATCTCTTGTGTTTGAATGGTCATGTCACTGATGAGATAAGGGAAATTTTCTTGGATAATTTCATGGAATGTTTGTACCAGGGTGGTCTCTATCTCTCTTTCTGCCTCAGGAAGTCCAATTTATCTTAGGTTCAGCCTCTTGAAATAATTGCTCATCTCTTGAAGATTTTTCTCTATCTTTTTAAGCTTCTTTTCTATGTTTTGACAGTTTAGGTTAGTTCCATATTTTGGTCCTCAAGCTCTGAGATTCTTTCTTCTGCTTGGCTAATTCTGTTTTCCATGATTATCAGTTTGTTATTCATTTCATTCCCTGTATTCTTTATTTGCTGTTATCTCAGTTATCAACTTTTTCATTCTTTTCTCTTGCCTTTCCTCGATTTTATTTATTCTATTAATGTCCTGATATCTGGATTTGTGGTTTGAGACCAGTCATTCTGGGGGCTCTTCATTGTTTGTGTTCCAAAGTCTGTATTCTCAGTGTCTGACCTCCCAGAAGTCTGTGTGAGACCCATATTCTTCCTTTGGTTTTCTTCATTTGTGTAGATTTTCCTCCCTCCACTCCTTCTTTAATTCTGTTGTTTAGGGATGGGGGGTAGCTTTTACTTTTGTTTGCTCAATCTCCTCTTCTTCCTTGTGTGGATCCTCTGGCTTTGTTCAGTTTTAAAGGTGGACTGTGGTGGGAGGCTGTACTTTTTGCAGGTTTGAGGTTTAATTGATGGGGAAGCTGTGATTCAAAATCTATCTGCAGATCCCAGTATCCACTGACAGGTGTGTAGATCCCCTGAAACCCACTCCCCACTGCCTTACAATCTGTCCATGCAGTGGAGGTACAGTTTTGCTCCCTGAAAGCAAAATGAGGTAAGAAAAAGGAAAAGAATGGAAAAAAGGAAGAAAGGGAGGTAAGAGGAAGGTGGAGAGAGAGGAGTAAGAGGGAAAACAGATAGACATAACAACTAACAAAAGAAAAGAGACATGAACAAAGACAGAAATGAGTTTTTTTAAAAAACTAAAACATACAGACAATCACACAAACACACAAACCAACAAAAATATTCTTAATGATGTACTCTCCCTCAAAAATACACAGGCAGGAAGTCTAAAAAAACAGTAATTGAAAAACATAAACAAAGAAAGTACAAAAATGATATCAAAAACTGAAAGAGAGAAAAAAAACTAAAACAAAAAACAAAAAAATGAGCAAAACAGACACACACACACAAAAACACTCTGATGTTGTTCCTGTATGTCCAACTTCCTTTCAGTTCTGATCTCCAGCCTCTCCCCTCTGCTCTCAGGGCAGACTGATAGGGTTGCTCTCAGCATGGGTCAGATGTCCCAGGCCTGCTGCAGGAGGAGTGTGGATCAGATCTGGTACGCACCCAGTTTGCTGCCTATCAAGTCTGCCACTCACATCTGGCTTGTCTGTGTCTGATCCTGCATGGGGGAGGGGTGTCTTTGAGTTTGATGAGATAACCTCTAGTTCCCAAGTTGGAGGCTAGGTGGAGCTGGACAGGGCAATGCAGGTCTCTGCCTGTCGCAGGACAGAGAAAATGGCTGCCATCAGCATTTCCTCACTAGGGGCGCCTCTGCAGATCTTCCTGATCTTCTCTCTCCACATATCAGACGGGGGCTCCAGCTGCCTTGCTGTCACAGGTGATGGTGTAAGCCAGGCACCAGGCAATGAGAATCAGCTGAATTCAGCAAGCTTTTCTCAGGAGAGTCCCAAGAATGGCAGACAATCCTGAGCACCAGTGGCTCCAATCTCAGGGCAGTAGGGGTTGCAGTCACCTCCAGAGAACCCAAGTCTCCCCTCAAATGGAGTTTCATTCACACACTGGCACATACCTACTCACCCAGAGAGTCCTTATGGATGCTGGCTTTTGTGGAGACTATCACAGTCCAACCATCCCAACATCATCTTGCCAGAAGTCCTTGTTTGCAATTAAAAATGTTTTCTATCCTAAAAGATCTAATCAATTCTAAATGTGAAAACTTCTACTAACAAGAAACTGACAGCTATTTTCTTGATGTATATCTCTTCCTCTTGGAACATTTTTCCTTATCTTGAGCAAAAATATTCTGTACAATTTCCATTCCTCTGGAACTTGTGCACCCTCAAAAAAATCTTCCAAACTCCATCCCGGTGTTTCTTTTCTCTTGGTTAACCTCCTCCACTTCTTCATGTCCTCATAGTTACCAGATTCCCAAACAAACACATTTTTATTGATTCTAGCTAGAAGAGGTCAAGTTGTCCACTCTACTCTGTAATCAGATAGATCATGTTTCATCCCATAGGCAGGTTGATTTCCAATATCTCTGGAAAACAAACTTCATAGATAGCCAAGTAGGGGAAATATAAAGAAAAAAAAGAGGAACACAAAACAAAAACTAAAGGAGAGAAGCTGCAAGAGGAGAAACACAAGGCAGAGAGAGAAGAGAGAATAGGACGTAGCAGAAGAAAAGAGCACAAGGATAAGAAAGAATGTTCTGGGTTGTATCCATTAAAAATCATACTTCAAGATGAGATTTGACATCTAAGAGGGTTATTGAGAAAGTGCCTATAAGGGAAAAGGGGATGAACCTCCAGACCATGATGTGAGTCAAAAACCTGTGTGGGAGAAGAGGAAGGAAGGAAGATTGAGTAAAGTCTCAAACAGCAGCACAGTTCTAAGAAAGTTTTGGTTACATTGATATAGTCCTCAAGCCAAAGTTGCCCATCAGATGCATCCCCACTGTGCTGCAGGCATAGACCTGACTTAAGACCCCTGCCATGCTCATGCTCAGCCACTGGCTAGGAGCAGCCTGCAAGAAAATACGGGGTCACAAAGGACGGTGTATCCAGAGGGCACCATCAGGGGCCATGAGTCAATTGTGATCTTCCTGCAAGGAATTTGAGTGGCCCATATTCATGATTTGCATGGAGCAAAAAAGGAGGAAAAAAAGAAAGTGAAAAGAATTGATAGAAGAAGAAATACAAATGTGTGCCTTTTTCATTCAGTGTGTTCTTTTAAAATGACTTAATGTTTATATCTTTATATGAAAAGTAGTGCTCTAACAAAGAAGCATTGGTGGAAGTTTCTTATTTCCCAATACTAATGTTAAAAAACTCAGTCAACATAGGCAGAGTCTCCCATAGAGCTGCGCCTCTTGAGGACAAGACCTGGTCATATAAACAATCAGAATAGCTCAGATAGAGCCAGAAGGTATGCCAGGTCCCTTTCTTTACTGTGGTAGAAAGAATGGTATTTACATTTTAAAGCAACCTTCCTTCAAAGACATTAGCATTACTTTCAAGTGAGAAACTGCTGATTCTACTTCCAACATTGGGATAAAACAAGGTGTGTTTTTGGACTTCTTCCACTGGTTCCAGGAGCAGTGAGGGCAGCTGGGATCAGAGTGAAGTGAGGGCATTTGTGGTTTGGTTTGGGGGGCCCACTGGAGAATGAGCATAGAAGAGCACCCCTTCTTACACTACAACCATCAGAGGAATGCAAAGTGGCAGACTGAAGAGGGCCAAGTCCTCTCACTTTATTTTATAGTGTTCAAAATATTGAGATTTTTATTGGGAGTGAGGACAGGTCAGTAGCTTATGGTTAGTCATAGTTGCAAAGGGAAATGTATGATGAAAAACTGAAAAACCAGTAGACTTACTATGAGTAAATTATATCAGACTATCCACATTTCTCTTTCCAAAAATTTGAGGTAAATTTATATGCAATGAAATGCATAGATTTTAACTGTATCATTGAATAAACTTTGAGGCATGCACATCTATCAAAAATTAAAAGCTTGTTATCACTCCAGAAAGCTTCCTCTTGCACCTTTCCAGTCACTCCCTACTGTGTAGGCATTCATCATTTAAATTTCCATCATCATTGATTCGTTTTGCCTATTTTTGAACTTTGTATAAATGTAATCACAGAGTTTGTGCTCTTTTGGGTCTGGTTTTCACTCACCATCATATTTTTTAGATTAACCCATGATGATCTATGTCATTTTTTTCCAGAATATTATACTATTGCATTAATTAATATTCTCCAATTTATATATTCACCTCCAGTTAATGAACATATAAGTTGTTTGTAGGTTGGGGCTGCCATGAGTAAATTCAGTATTGCATCCATTTACAAGTTTCCTGAGGAAGTATATTTTTATTCCTTGGAGCAGAAATTATCAGATCATAGGGCAGGCATGCATTAAAATTTATAAGAAACTAACAAACGCCTATCCAGAATGATGATATTCTTTTTCACTTCCACCAGCAACATATAAGGACTCTCATTAATCTACATTCTTGCTAACGCTTGATACTGTTGATCTTAATATAGTCATCCCTCTGGATGTGAGGCAGTATTTCATTGTGGTTTTAATTTGTATTTCATTAATTACTGGAGTTTTTAACTCCTTTCATGTGCTTATTGGCTATATATCTTCTGTTGTGAAGTAGCAATTTAAGTCATTTATCATTTTTTCTGTGGTTGCTTGACCCATAACTGACTTATGGGACATTTCTATATAATCTCTAAAACAAGTTATTTGTCTTGGGACAAATGTTTGTATTGTATTGCTATATTTTACTGTCAGTATTTTCTCCCAGTCTATAACTTGCCTTTTCATTTTCTTAATGGTTTATTTTGATGAGAATACGTTTTTAATTTTGAGGAAGTTCAAATTGTCCATTTATTTTCTTTTATGGTTATTGCTTTGTAAGCTGCTAAGAAATCTTTCACTACTCCAAAGTCACCATTAGATTCTTTGGTTTTCTTCTAGAAGCCTATTAGTTATAGAGTTTACAGGTAAGACTATAGTCTAAATTAATTTTTATGAAAGGTATAAAATAGGAGTTGATTTTTTTCTAAATAGATATCTAATTATTAGAGTACTATTTGTTAAAAATACTTGTTCTCCATTGAATTACTTTTATATCTTTGTCAAAAATCAGTTGACATTGCATGAATGAGTCAATCTGGATTCTATTAGTTTCCATTGATTATATACCAAAACATACTATTCTATTTGTTGGAAATTTATAGTATGCATTAACATTGGTTATGAGTTCTCCAACTTTTTTTTAAGTTTTAAAACAAAGTTTACTAGCAGGAGGAAGAGAGGAAAGAAAGAGCAAAAAGAAAGGCAAAAATGTTTTATACCAGAAAGGCCTGGCATGGGCAAGACTCTTGAAAAAGAAAGACTGCCAAGTTCTCCAACTTCAAAAAAAATATTTTGTATATTCTAGGTAATTTGTATGGTGATATGAATTTTAGAGTCAAATTACTACTATTTGTAAAAAAAAAGTATTTGTATTTTGAATGAAATAATATTTAATTTGTAGATAAGTTTAAGGAGTACTGACATGTTAATAATATTGATTATCCCAATTTTTTTTTTGAGTTGGAGCCTCACTCTGTCGCCCAGACTGGAGTGGTCGCTCCCGGCCACCACAGCCTCAACCTGCTGGGCTCCGGCGATCCTTCTGCCTCAGCCTTCCAAGTAGCCAGAACTACAGACGCACACTGCAATACCCACCTAATTTTTTTTTTAATTTTTATCGTAGAGATGAGGTCTCACCAAGTTGTCCAGGCAGGTCTCAAACCCAGGGGCTCAGGCAATCCACTCACCTCAGCCTCCCAAAGCACGGGATTACAGGCTGAGCCACCAAGCCCGACCGATTCTCCCAATTTATGAACATGGTATATCTCCCATTTATGTAGCTTTTAAACTTTATAAATCATACTTGTATTTTCCAAATAAAAAGATCACACATCGTTTCTTGTTTTTCTTTTTTTTTTTTTGAGTTGGACTCTCACTCAGTCACCTAGACTGGAGTACAGTGGCTGCTCCTGGTCACCGCAGCCTCAACCCGCTGGGCTCCAGCGATCCTTCCACCTCAGCCTTCCAAGTAGCCGGAATTACAGGCATGCGCTACCACGCCCGGCTGATTTTTTTGATTTATTGTAGAGATGAGGATTCGCCAAGTTGCCCAGGTGGGTCTCGAACCCACAGGCTCAGGCAATCCACTCACCTCAGTCTCCCAAAGTGCGGGATTGCAGGCTGAGCCACTGAGCCCGGCTCACACATCATTTCTTAATGTTCCCTGAAGTATTTTATTTTCATAAATTATATTGTTTTAAAATAGTGTTTTCAAATGTTTGCTGCTATTATATAGAAAAGTGAATTTTATGTTGATTTGCTTTATGTTAACTTTACTTGCTAGTATTTTTATTGTTATTTTAAACTACTTAAATTTCTATGCATGCACTGTTATCTCTTGACATGGGCAGTTTTACTTTTTCCTTTCAAATATTGATACCATTTATATTTTTTTGTTTTCTAATCCTAGATAGAACTTCCAGTATCATGTTACACAGAAGTGATCAAAGCATACTGCACTGTCCCTTTTCTTAGAGTAAAAGCCTTCAGTGTTTTACAATTATATAATATTAGCTGTAGATTTTTTCATGCATTTTCTTTATTATTAATGTGATTGTTTCAACTCATTGAAGCAACAGTTGGAGGTGCCTCAAAAGTAACAGCAGCGGAGTTCCCAAAAGGGACTGGTTAAAACCATCCTAAGATTGGGCTACTTGGGACTCCAAAAAAAGGAAGCACTAAATACCAGGATTATCAGACTAGAGCATTTATTAGGGGAACTTACTTAACAGAAGAGCTTTAGTGTAGCCTCACAATGGACGGCAAGAGAAAAGAGGTGTTCTACCCAGGAATGTTCACAGGGAGGTGGTCAGAGCATTACGTTTTTATGAGGATTTAAGAAATTTGGCTCCAAGTCGGGCCAGTTTCTTTCAGTATTTTGGGCAATAGATTAGATACTTTTATCAGTGTCTAGGAATGTTCACAGCCCTGGTTTGAGTTTAAACCTCCAGAGACATACCTGCCCCTGGCTAGATCACGGAGTGATCAAGGCACTTTGTGATTTTTGGTCAAGACACAGAAAGAGGGGAAGGAACTGTGAGAGACCCTACAGTGATGAATTATGCTGATTGATTTTAGAATGCTAGGAAAACATTTCATTCTAGAATGAACTCCATTTAGCAATGCGTATTATACTTTTATATACTACTGCATTCTAGGTGCCAATGTCTTGCTCATGATTTTTGTGTTTGTGTTGATAAGCGATATAACAAAATACTTTTTTTGTAATTTTGTTAGGTTTTAGTAACAGAGTTATGCTGGCATCATGAGATAATTTGAAAATTACTATTTCATTTTCCCTTTATTTTTTGAGATAGAATGTATAAGATAAGTAATATTTTTTACTTTAATGTTAAATTCATCATTTAAACTACATGGGTCTAGAGTTTTCATTATAAAAAGGTATTTAGTTATCAATTCAATGTATTAATAGATACAAGACTGTCCAGATTCTCATTTTGTTTTGGTAAGTTATGCTTTTTAAATAAATTTTTCCATTAACTCTAAGTTATAAAATTACTGGAATAAAAATTTCTATAATATCCATTTAAGGTCTGTGAACACTTTAATAATATCCTCTCTTTCATTCTGTTATTTGTTATTTGTAGCTATACCCTTCTTTACCTGACTCCCATATGTATGTGTGTTTGTGTCGGTGTGTATGTTCCTTATTATTTGTTTTGCTAAGTTTTTACCAATTTGGTTAGCCTTTTCAAAGAACTTTTTTTTCACTATGTTAATTTTTCAATTGTAGGTTTTCTCTTTTATTTAATTCTGCCCTAAACATTATTTTTTTATTATTCTGCTTTCTCTGGATTAGTGTGATTTTCTTTCTCTGGCTTCTTAAAGTAGATTATTAACTTTAAAAACTTTCTTCCCTCCTAATTACACATTTAAATGTATAAATTTCTTTTTAAGAATAGTTTCAACTTCAACTCATATATTTTGATATGTTATACTTTATTTTCATTCAGTTCAAAATATTTTCTAATTTTCATTACAATTTCTTCTTTGAATAGTGGGTTATTTATAAATGTGATCTTAATTACCAACTACTTGGGTATTTTCTTGTTACTAATTTCTAATTTAATTGCAGTGTCTTTATCAGGTTTTGCTGTCATAATAAAATGATTTGTAAAGTGTTCCTTTCTCCTTTATTACATTTTATTATAGCCTAGGAGCATATTATTTATAATTTCACTCTTACAAAATTCACTAAAACATATTTCATGCCATAGCATATGATTGTTCTATCATGGTGAACTTTCCTTATGCATGGGGAAAGAATATGTATCTGTAACTGTTGAATATAGTGTTTTACAAATGCCAGTTGGGTCTGGTTTGTTGATAAGACTTTTTTAAAAAAACTTTCTATATATTTAAAGATTTGGTGTCTATGTATCCTATCATACTAAAAGGTGGATGTTAACATCTCCACATATGATTTTCAATGCATCCATTTCTCCCTTCGCTTTTGCCAAATTTTGCTTTGTATATTTAATTCATATACATTATGATCCCAAGTATAGAAAATCCCAAAAAAAATAAGTAAATAAATAAAAACTAGAGTAAATAAACAGACTCAGCAAGGTCATGAGATAAAATTTTCACATAAAAATTTAATTGTATTTTTACATGAGTAATGAGCTAACTAAAAATAAGATTAAAAAACAATTCCATTCAAAGTAGCATAAAAAAGGATAAAATACTTAGAAACAAATTTAATTTAAAAGTTCTAGCCTTGTACACTGATGCACTGCTCAGATAAATTAAAGATCTAAATAAAGAAAAACTTCCATGTTCATGGATTAGAAGACTCAATGTTGTTAATATCACTTCAAGGACTTTTGGCTAAGATCAAGTGTGATAATTCTCCCCCAAATTGATTCATAAATTCAATGCAATCCCAAACAAAATACCAGCAACTTTTTTAAATATTATGATGTATTCATTCATTTTAATATACAGATCTAAATACAAAGGTCATAGAATAGCACAAGTAATTATGAAAAAGAAAAACAAAGTTGGAGGGCTTACACTTTCCAATTTCAAAACTTACTTTAAAGCTACAGTAATCAAGAACATGTGATAATGGCATGAGACATGACATTTAGATCAATAGGACTTAATAGGGAGTTTAGAAATAAATTTTAGTATGTACAGTCAATTCAACAAAGGTGCCAAGACAATTAAATGGGAAAGGATAGTTTTTCCAATAGATGGTGCTGAGATAATAGATTATCCATATGAAGAAGAAGGAGGAGGAAGAAGAGGAAGATGAAGAAGAGAATGAAGAAGAGGACAAGGAGAGGGAGAAGGAGGAGGAGAACTTAGGTCTTTATCTCACACTATATGCAAATATTAACTCAAAATGTATCATAGACCAAACTGCAGTCATTAAAACTTCAAATCTTCTAGAAGAAAATAGGAAATAATCTTTTTGACCTTTGGTGAGACCAAGACTGATTAAATATGACACCAAAAGCATGATGCATACAAAATAATTTGATAATTGTACCCCTTCAAATAAAAAAAAACTTTTGTTCTTTAAAAGAAACTATAAAGAAAATGAGAAGTTAAACTAAAAATTAGAAACATATATATGTGGGGGGGGTTGGTAAATCATATATATGTGGTAATGGACTTGTATCTAGACTACATAAAGAACTTTTACAAGTCAAAAATAAGAAGACAACTCAATCTTTTAAAAAATGAGCAAACATTTGAATAGATACATGTTTGTACACATGAATTTAAGCACATGATGATGAAAAGATGCTCATCATCATTAGCTCTTTTTGACTGAAGTCATTCTAGTAGGTATGAAAATTAAAACCCCAAGAAGATGCCATTTCACAACCACTAGAATGACTTTAATCAAAGAGAAAAAGTTACAGGTGTTGGCAAAGATGAACAAACTAGAATCCTCATGTGTAACTGGTGGGAGTGTAAAAAAGAATAGCCACTTCGGAAATAATTCTGGCAATTTCCTAAAAAGTTAGACATAAGCTTGCCATAGACCCAGCAATTCCATACCTTGGCATCCACTCAAGAGAAATGCAAACATATGTCTGAACAGAGACACATGTTAGAATCTTCACAGTTGCTTTATTGTAATAGCCACTGCTGGAAACAACCCAGACATCCATCAACTGCTGGATGGACAAGCACAATGGCACCTACCTAAAAAGCACTATACCGTTGAACAGCAAAAAGTATCCTAAAGTTTACTCTTTTATCCCAGTGTTTTGTTTTGGATAGTTTCTATAGCTACATCTTCAAAATAACTAATATTTTCTTTTGCAATTTCTATCTATTTGTTCCACCCAGTGTATTTTTCATCTCACACTTTGCAGTTTTCATTTCTAGATGTTTAATCTGAGTCTTCTTGATATCTTCCCTGCTTCTAGCTACCTTTTTCAGTAGCTAGAATTGCAGTTACAAAGCAGTTTTGATGCCATCTGCTAAGGGACATCACATTAATGTTTCTCATCAGAGTCAACAAACAGACACAGAAAGCAGGACATCAGTTCCTGGCCTGTACGCAAATCACACCACATATCTTTGTAAATCATCTCATAGATTCTGCAGAGCCAAAACTATATCCTTCCCTAGATCACAATATGAAAGAATTATCTTGCAGTAATGAGTTTTAGACTCACATGGTCAGACTCGACTGGAGTTCTGTGACCCATGCTTTGAGGAGCACTGTTGTAAAGCAGCATTGTAATATTTCTGCATTCACACACACATCCATTCACCTGAGAAACACATTAATGAGCACCTATGCTGTCACCCAGGCAGTGCATGGCATTAGGAAGAGGTCCAGCAATAATGAAACAAGACTAGAGGAGGGCACCTGACTTGGAAAAGGGGTTCCAAGGAGGTGTTTGGAGACGGGAAGGCTCCTAAGCTGAGTCTGGGAAGGTTGCCCACGGTGGGTGGAGGGTCCTCAGTAGAGGCTACAGCACAAGCAGCATGGGTGCAGGAGAGCTCCTGAGCTCTTCAAGAAACTCTAGATCTCCCAATGTGATCTGTGGATTGGTGCTGGTCCCCAAACTTTGTTGCAGGCCATGATGAGATGAGAGTAAGCATTATAAATGTATATAGAAAATCAACAGAATAATTTCATATCTGTTGAAATTAATAATAAAAAATGGAGTCTGTATTTTTTATGATTTCATTTTTGAGTAATTTCTTTTTGCTGTAAATTTTAAAATATTATCTGTGATGGATAGAAAAAAATTAAATCTGCTCTATCTCCACAGGTGAATAGAGATGCACTCAATATTTTCATCTGACTGGAGGGGCATAGAGGGCAGGGTGGCAGGGACAAAGCTGGTCTAGGGTGGGGTGGGCAGGAACCAGGCCAGGAGGGGACACCCAGCCCACATCAGGAAGTCTGAGCTTTCTGCTGAAAGCAAGAGATGCCACTTCAGAGTGTCAGCAGGTGGACTTGACCAGACTTATCTTTCAGATGGTTTTGGTAATTATATGAAGGAGGGATTGAAATGAGGGAAACTAGGGGAATATGGAGAAGTGACACTGGACTTTGGAGAAGTTATTGATCTCTTCCGAGAGTGCCAGGGTCTCCATCCAGGAAGCTCTGAGATGGCATAGCATCACAAGAAGAGCTGCAGCCGCTGCCTGGTCATGGGGTGGGTCTCGGCCTTGCAGCTCAGCCCTGCCCAAGTCCCAAACCCGGGGCTCTAGAATTTCTCTACTGGGGAATGATGGAGGTATGGGGGGGATGGATTTGTAATGAGGCCCAATGTAGACAGCACGTTTCACTCACACCAGGCAGGTAACAAGAAAGGAGTTCCCTTTTTAAATTTTGCATTTGGAGGAAGTTTTTGTTATTTCCTTTTAATCCCTCAAAATCAGTGATTTGGCAGTGGTGTCCAAAACAGACAGGCCATCTGTCAGTCACCTGATGGAGAAAATCACGAATGTGAAGGGAATGTTTGAACCTGAGGCTGCCCACAAACATAAAAGCAGGGAGTTTGGTGGGGGGAGAAGGAGCGATTTAAGTGAGTCACAGCAACACTCTGCCAACTACAATTTAAATTTTAAAATAAACACCTCCTCTTGCAGCCTTTGAGATTTAAAGGGAAATAAATAAACATGCAACAAATCCTCCCTGCGTTACTATTTGCTTTAATTCTCTGCAAAGTCAAGACTGGGGACTTTGTTGGTGAAAAATAAATGTCAGGTTCAATCTCAGAGTGAAGTGTCCTTCCTTCAAGCCCTAACACTTGCCTGGATCTTACTGATGGCTCTGGGGTTCAGTTGGAACAGACCCTCTGCACGTTGCGCCTCATCTCCAGTCAGACACCATGCTGGGAGGGATGTCAAGCTCAGGGTGACCAACCTGCTTCTCAGGAGAGGTTCCCAACCCATTCACACAGAATGAAGACCAACTACAGTCCAAAGAAGCAACAGGGAAAATAAGCCAAAGCTTTATCCAGAGGCCTGGGAGAGGAATTTATTAACTGCCTCTCAGGGTCTAAGAAAACACCTGAGGAAGTCCCTCTGCACAATGAGGAAGAAGTGTTGGAGCTGAGTTTTGTGTTATGAATAGGAGTTTGCCAGGTGTGCCCAGCAGGAAAGGAAGTGCTGGCTGAGAAAACAACATGAACACAGACAAAGACACACAGACGTATGAAAAGGCATGATGTTTGGGGACACATGTGCAGCGTGGTGCTCTAGAGCACAAGAGGGGAAGCAGGGAGGAGATTTGGCTTGAAGAGATAATCAGTGGACACCTGGTATAGGGCAAGTTTATAGACTTTATCTCCTGGATGTGAGATGTCTTAAGTTGCTTGAAATAAAAGTGTGACCAAAAACAGCACTGGATGTGCGTGTGTTTGCATGGTTGTGTGTGGGTGTGGATCATGAAAAACTGGGGGCCAGGGGGCTTGCCTGATGGCTAGTTCAATAATTCAGAGGTCAGGTGGTGTTTGTGCACCAGTAACCTTTCCCACAGGGAGGACCAGCGTCCTTCCTGTTCTGCTGCCTAGCCCACATAGAGCCATACTTGGGCCTGAGGGGAGACTGGACAAATGCTTGTTAGACTGAAAGAGTCTAGCCTAGGAGAGCTGCAGCCAGAGTCAGGAATGGATCCTGGGTCTCCTGACCTTCTCCACATCCTTCCCACAGCACTGGACTATCCCTCTTCATTCCTGTTGGGAAATTATTTGAAATAGTGACATCACCCTAGTACCAAAGGTTCAAGTGAGATGACAGTGGGCAAAGAGAACTCTTCCCTCTTAGGTTGCTGGTCACTCACAGACTCCGTAATTCCCCTGGAGCAAGAAGCGCCTGTCTTGACCATGTGTGAGTATGAAGCATCCCTGTAAGATTGCATCTTCCCACTGCACCCCTGCCCAGAGTCCCCTCTGCTCCCCAGGTGGCAGACTCAAGTCTGACTCAGAAAGTTTATACACTTGGTTACTTATGCATTCAACAAACATTTCTTGAATGCTTCCTTCCCTAAACCCCATAACAAATGTTGTCCATACCAGCTCAGCTAATATTTAACATAAATATGTAATATAACCCTGGAACAAGATGGACTGAACACTATTCATTCATTTAAAAAGAAAAGAAAAAGTGTTCCAAGAATCTGAGTGCCAGGCAGTGTATTTGGCACTTCTTGAGAGAGTACCAGGATTTGGGAACTCTTTGGGTGACAAGGTGGGGTTGCTGAATATGAAACTGAATCAGGCACAAGAAGGCGATGAGTCAGTAGAGGTCCCAACAAGAAACAGAACCAATGTCAAGGACTCAAATGAAGAGATGGTGAGGCAGAGGCTTTTACTGAGCTGTGGGTAGTTTCCAAGAGTCAGCAGGAAGCAACTGAGATATGCAGGGATTTGTGGCAGCAGGTGCCTGTGACCTCATGGGGCTGTGAATGTGGACTACCATCTGAGGGCCTGGCCCTTCCTGGCTGCTAAAGGGTCCAGCATAGAGCCTATTTTTGATCTCCCCAGCTCTTTGAGGGGAGGAAAAGACCCCAAGGAACAGAGTAGAGGTGCTGAAGTTCACTATTTAGCTCTCTATTTGAATGCAGAGGCATCGTCCTTCAGGAACAAAACGAGTGAAGAGGCTGTCAGTGCTGCACTGCCGTGCCAGGATCAAGTTAGTGTCGTACTTGTCAACGATGGAAGCCAGGCAATGGGGTAATAATAATTTTTAAATACTAAGGGAAAATTATGCCCAGGCTGTTCTATCAAACTAATCTATTATTTAATACTAACATAGGATAGGGAAGATTATCTCAGGCATAAAAATAAAATTGCCAGGCTCAGTGGCTCAGCCTGTAATCCCGCGCCTTTGGGAGGCTGAGGTGAGTGGATTGCTTGAG
>NW_007231923.1:321069-420854 GCF_000164805.1 Carlito syrichta
TACAATAAATCAAAAAATCAGCCGGGCGTGGTAGCGCATGCCTGTAATTCCGGCTACTTGGGAAGGCTGAGGTGGAAGGATCGCCGGAGCCCAGCAGGCGAGGCTGCGGTGGCCGGGAGCAGCCACTGCACTCCAATCTGGGTGACCAAGTGAGACTCCAACTCAAAAAATAAATAAATAAATAAAATTGATGAATCTGACTACACCAAAATGGGGAACTTCTGGTCATCAAAAGACACTATGCAAGACAGAAAAACAAGACAGAATGGGAGAAGGTATTTTCAACACCAGTCATACAAAAAAAAATCGAGCTCATACACAAAGTATATGCTTTGTAAAAGTCCATACAAATCAATGTAAAAAGACAAGCAACTTGAGAAAGGAGACAAAATACAGAAATAGATACTTAGAATCAAAATGACTAGCAAACTAATCAAGAGAATGCAAAATAAAACCATGCCAGCACATGCCCACAAGATTGAAAAATAAGTAAATGGCCACATCCACAAACTGACTGATCCTTTAGTAAACATCTGGCAGTGTTAATATTAGTGTGATAATGAAACAGTTCACAAACCCTGGTGTGGGGGATCCCATTGGAATGTCAACTTTGGGACACAATTGACATTATCTAGTTAAGTTGTAGGTATGTAGATGATACTCTATAACCCAGCAATTCCATGACTAAGTACAAACTCTAGAAAAACTCATTGGCAAGTCCACCAAGACACATGTGTGAGACTGTCCATAGCAACTTGACCTTTAATTGCCCCAAACCACAGTATCTATCAACCGAATAGTGGAAAAAGAAATTATAGTATAGCCATGAAATGAACTACTAGACTGTGCTGAAAATTAATGAAATACAAATCCAAAAACATGGATGAAACTCCAACACATAATTTTGAGCAAAACAACAAGACAGGTATGATTCCACTCGTGTGAAATTCACATATGGTTTCACTGTGTGAGACACCATAGACAGAACTAAACTACTTTTGTGGTAAAACCATAAAGAAAAGTAAGATAAGATAGTTGTTATCTAGCAGGACAGTGAGAAGGGAAGTGATTACAGAGAGGTGGTACATGGGGTATCCCAAGCTGCCAGAAATATTCTATCTCAAGACCTGGGTGCTGGTTATAGCAGAGTCTTGTTTTACTTATTTATCAACCTATACATATGTCTGTACCCTTTTCTATGTATCTATGTTACAATTTAGAGAAGAAAAAAAGAAAGAGTCAAAGAAAGAGGGAGGAAGGATGGGAAGGAGGGAGGGAGGGAGGGAGACTGAAAAAGAAATCTGCATCATATAACACTGGGGATAAAACAAGTGTCTCTTCCCACAAGGTGAGGCAGAGCTGAATCTTCATCCTGGATACAGATGTGGGTCCCTAAAAACTAATTATCAGTACATGAAGAGCTGAATCTCTGAATTAAATTCAGAATGCTGGTTTACTGATTTATAACAAGAAATAAAAATGGATATGAAAATTTACATAAATGAATGAATGAAATAATTGAAAGAAAGGTATGTGGAGAGTTTACAAAGGTTGTTACCATAAGACATTTTTTCAAATACAAGGGAAGACATTTTATTATTAGACTAAATAGGTTTTAAGGTGGAAGAACATCATGATGACAAAGAGCAATGTTATATACTGACAAAATAGAATACGAGTTCAGGAAGATATAGTAGTTATGAATATATATGCCCTTTAAAATATCCCATCACAATATATAAAGAAACAACTGACAGAATTATGAGAGAGAATAGAGACAACAAAATTTATTGCCCAAGATCTTAACAAAGCCCTATTAGAAACTGGTAGATTAGAGAAACAAAAAAAAGTCAAAAACAAAAATGCATAAATACATATAAAATTTGATTGACAAGATTAATAAAAATCCCAAAGCTAAATATATGTGTGATTAGAGGGGAACTTTCACAGTCATGGATGACGGATGATGTCGGAAGACACAATCCAGCCCAAACAATCTATCCAGGCATAATATATTCCCTGAGAATAATGCAGTAACATTACATATCAATAACAAAAATGATTAAAAATAAAATACCACTTGTTCAAAATCTAAGAAATTATTCTGCTGAAAAACCTTTAGGATAGGGAGTAAAACATAGGAGAATTACAAAATAATGGGACCACACTACAGCAATAATTGCATATGTTAAAATATATTTATCAGAAAGTAAGAAAAAAATGAAAAAACATGAGCTAAGCATTTAATTCAAGCAGAAAACAAAGACGAATATATGCTACCCAAAAGGGTGGGAGGGTAGGACATAAAATGATAAGGACAGAAATCAATAAAACTGACAAAACAAAAACAACAAAAACAAAAAATTAAGCTTAGAAAGTTTCACAGGAAAGTTATGCCAAACTTCCAAGGAAGACAAAGTTTCTGTTTTATACAAGTTGCAAAGTGTTTCAGATGAGACAGAGGAAATAATTCTATGAATTTTAAGAGTTTTATTTATTTTACAACTCTAAATAGATCAAAGACCCAAATATAAAACTTCAAACTAGAAGAATCCTAGAAGAAAATGTAGGAAACACTCTTAGGTACATTGGAGTAGGCAACCAATTCTTGACCAATACTCCTAAAGCAAATGCCATAAAAGTTAAGATAGATAAGTGGGACCTCATCAAACTGAAAAGCTTCTGCAAAGTAAAGTAAACTATCAAGAGAGTGGGGAGACAGCACACAGAATGGAAAAAAATATTTGCCAAATGTAAATCTGACAAAGGCCTAACATCCAGTATCTACAAGTCACTCAATTGTGCTGAAAGGAAAAAAACCAAACAACTCTACTAACAAGTGGGCAAAAGATAGGAATAGACACATCTCAGGAGACAATAGATACATGAAAAAATGTTCAGTCTCACTCATCATCAAAGAAATGCAAATTAAAACCACACTGAGATACCACCTAACTCCAATCAGTATGGCCATCATCAATAACTCAAAAAACAGCAGATTCTGGAGAGGATGTGGGGAAAAGGGAAAGCTTCTACACTGTTGGTGAGAGTATAAACTAGTACAACCTCTGTGAAAGATAGTGTGGCAATTCCTAAAAGATCTAAACATCTACCTTTTATATGACCAGCAATCCCCCTTCTGGGAATATACCTGGAGGAACTCAAATCACTCTACAAAAAAGATACCTACACATGTTTATTGCAGCACTATTCACCATAGCAAAAACATGGAACCAATTGTTCTAAGAATCAAGTGAACTGGCTAAAAAAAATGTGGTGCATATACATAGTGGAGTATTACACAGCCATAAATAATGACAAAATTATGAACTTTGCAGCAACTTGGATAGATTCAAAGTCTATAATACTCAGTGATCTATCATAAAAACAAAGATCTGAGTACTGCATGTACTCATAAGCAAATCCTGAACATTTATCATAATACTATAAGAATAGGATTGGGGGGGCCAGACTAGATGGCTCAACTTGTAATCCCAGCACTTTGGGAGACCAAGGTGAATGAATTGCCTGAGCCCGCAGGTTCGAGACCAGCCTGGGCAACTTGGTGAGACCTCATCTCGAAAATAAAACAAAAATTACCTGGACAGGGTAGCACACGCCTGTAGCTCCGGCTACTTGGAAGGCTAAGGCAAAAGGATCGCTGGAGGCCAGCGGGTCGATGCTGGGGTGGCTGTTAAATGTGCCACTGCACTCCAGCCTGGGTGGTGGAGTGAGGCTCCAACTCAAAAGAAAAAAAAAGAATGGAGCTGGCAGTAGTGGGACACTGCTGGGGGTGGGGAGAAAGGACGGGCACATAAAATTGATAAGGGTACCAAATCTCAAACCAGGTGAAATGAGGCCCAAACTTTACTTGTACAATGACCACTTATATATCTAACCCTGAATTGTACCCCACATTTTATAAAATTATTATAAGGTGTGGAATAAAATTCAGGGTTAGATATACAAACATTGATTATGCAGGTACTCTTGTTGATAAGGTGTGCCCCTCTTTCCCCTAGCAGTTTCTCTCAGCTGCCAATCCCACCCCCCTCCCCTAATAGTTTCCCACTACTGCCAATCCCTTTCTAATAGCATTATAATTGTTCAAGGTCTGCTTATGAATGAGAACATATGGTACTCTGTTCTTTGTTTCTGTGACATCACTGAGTATGATCGACTCTAAATCCAATCAAGTTCCTACAAAGTCCATATGCTTCTCCTTCTTAATGGCTGCGTAATATTCCATTGTGTACAAGTAACACATTTTTTTTATCCAGTACAAGATAGTGTGGCAATTCCTAAAAGATCGAAAAATCTATGTTCCATGTTTTTGCTACTGTGAATAAACAGCAACAAACATGTGTGCAGGTATCTTTTTGTAGAATGATTTGAGTTTCTCAAGTATATTCTCAACAGGGGAATTGCTGGGTCAAATGGAAGGTCAATTTCTAGTTCTTTCGGAAATCGCCACACTGTCTTCCAAAGAGGTTGCACTAGTTTGCATTCCCACCAGCAGTGCAGAAGAATTCCTTTTTCTCCACATCCTCGCCAGCATGTGTTGTTCTTTGTTTTATTAATGATGGCCATTCTTACCGGGGTTAAGTGGTATCTCGATGTGGTTTGGATTTGCATTTCTCTGATGATTAGTGAGACTGAGCACTTTTTCATGTATCTGTTGGCTGCCCATATATCTTCTTTTGAGAAGTGTCTATTCATGTCTTTTGCCCACTTTTTAAAGGGGTTGTTTGTTTTTTTCCTTTTGGCATGTTTGAGTTCCTTGCAGATCCTAGATGTTAGGCCTTTGTCAGACATACAGTTGCCAAATATTTTTTCCCATTCTGTGGGTTGTCTCCCTGCTCTCTTGATGGTTTCTTTTGCATTGCAAAAGTTTGTTAGTTTGATGAGGTCCCACTTGTCTATCTTATTTCTTAAGCTATGAGCATTTAGGGTTCTGATCAGGAATTGGTTGCCAGTTCCAATTTTCATAAGGGTGCCTCCTGTGTTTTCTAAGATTCTTATAGTTTGAGGTTTTATGTTTAGGTCTTTGATCCATTTCGAGTTAATTTTTGTGTATGGGGATAGGTAGGGGTCCTGTTTCAATCTTCTGCATGTGATCAACCAGTTTTCCCAGCACCATTTACTGACCGTTCTCCTCTCCTCAGTGGTTGTTGCTGGAGGCTCTGTCAAAGAAGAGTTGGTTGAGGAATTGAGGCTTTGCTTCCAAAATCTTTATCCTGTCCCATTGGTCTATATTTTTTAAATTAAAGTAAAAAAAATTAAAGTGTTGATTTTAAATCTGGTTTTAAAAAACTTCAAAAAGTATACACTCTTTTTATTTATAAAGAGTCTTTCTTATATATTTCCTAATTGACTTTAACATTATGTTAAAATAATAATATATTATTATAAATAGAATTTATCAAAGGAACAAAAAGCAATTTTAACATCAGAATGCCTATGAATGGAATTTATTACTTTAAGATATTCAGTTAAAGAAAGAAAAAATATTGACTAGGTTAGTAGAAGCACCAAAAAATGCTCTTGGAAATATCCAACGTATTTTTAAATACAATCATGTTCTTCCAGAAAACTGTAAATAAAGAAGAATGTTCTTTACTTGACAACTAAGTACACACTGATGGGCTACAACAAATACTATATTCAGTGGTTTGACATGAGACATGGTTTCTTTAATACTGGAAACAAGAAAAACATAATCACTATTACCTCTAATTGCAAAACTCTGTCCAATGGAATAATCAAGAGAATGACAAACAAAAAGTGAAGAAATATATCAGGAAGAATCAAAGCTATCTTTATTTGCAGATGATATGATCACCTAAATAAAATCTCATCAGAATCAGCAGACAAAATATTGGAATTCACAAGAGTTCCACAAAAATTTGGAGGCACAATGTCACCATACAGTGGTATTTCTTCCACTGGAAATTTCTAACTAAAACGTACAACAGAAAAACAATATAGCATTTACAATAGTAAGAGAAATGATAATGCACCTAGGAATAAATCTAACAAAGAATCCATGAGATCTTTATAGAGAATGCTTTAAATTTCATTAAAGGATATAAAGAAATATTGAAATAAAAGGAAAATCTACCATATCCAATAATGACATAGCTTAACATTAAAGAGATGACAATTCCTCCTAATAGTCATACAGTTTTTTTTTTAGTTGGAGCCTCACTCTGTCACCCAGACTGGAGTGCAGTAGCTGCTCCCGGCCACCGCAGCCTCGACCTGCTGGGCTCCGGCGATCCTTCCGCCTCAGCCTTCCAAGTAGCCGTAACTACAGGTGCATGTTACCATGCCCGGTTACTTTTTGATTTATTGTAGAGACAAGGTCTGACCAAGTTGCCCGGGCTGGTCTCGAACTCTTGGGCTGAGGCAATTCACTTGCCTCAGTCTCCCAAAGTGCTGGGATTACAGGCTGAGCCACCGAGCCCAGTCAACTTTTAAGAGCTACCAATAAAACTTTCAGGGGTAATTTCTGAAAACTTTAACAATCTCATTCTGACATTTATGTGAAAATATAAAGGGCTGTGAAAAACAATTAACCAATTTTAGCAAGGGAAGAATGAAGAGGACCTGGCCTATAAGACATAAAAAATTATTCAAAGTACTACTTTTTTTTTAAGTGAAGTTTTGGTATAGAAATATCAAAGTCATAAGTGGAAGAAGATAGAAAGCTCACCAGATCCGTGTGTGTTTAGGGATCTGTTTTATGAGAGAGTTTACATCACACTCCAGTAAGATAGGAATGGACTTTTTAATAGATGGTATAGGTTTACCTTGTGGGTAAAACTAAAATTGGAATTCTCCCTCATATCCTAAAGAAAATAATCTCCAGGTTGGTTAAAAAAATCTAAATGAAACAGGAATAAAAATAAAGTTGATAGAATAAATTATTAAAGAAAACTTTTTATCTTGAACTGAATATGCACGTCTTATGTAATACCCAAAAAGTACAAAGTCTAAGGTTAAAAAAAGTGAATTCTACTGTAATGACATTAAGAATGTAAGTCTAAGATAATGACATTAAGAGTGTAGGTCTAAGATAATGACATTAAGAATGTAGGTCTAAGATAATTCTATCATAAAGAGATAAGTGACAGATTAGGGGCAAAAAACCAACATTTTAAAAATCAATAAGAAATTGACATCAAGAACATGCAAGGAATTAGTGAAAACCAACAAAATAAAGACAATAGATTTTAAACTAGGTAAGGTATATTAATAGGCACTTCACAAAAGGGGAAGCTTGAATGACTACTGAATAATGAGAGGATGCACAACTTCATTGGGAACCACAGAAGTGCCTATTAAAACAATGATACGATTGCATTCTGCATCCATTTGATGGATAAAACATTCAGAGTATAAAAATGTTGTGAGGATGTGGTGAAATGAAACCCTCATGCACTGCTGATGGGAATACAGTTTGCCACATTGGTCTGAAGAGCAAATTGACTGGACCAGGCAAAATTAATCATGGTGTCTCTTATGATCCAGGATTCCAACTCCTAGGTGAAAACCCAGAAAAGCCTATAAAGACCCAAGTGTGAGGATGTTGCAATATGTTTGTGTCAGAGAAACTAGAAGCCATCAGGTGTTCATGTCAAGAAGAATGGAATAAGTTAAGGTGCGGTAGATTCATGCTACAAAGCAGAGTAAGGTTCATACAGAAATGTTGGTGCATTCTCGAAAATAGGGCTTAGTGAAAAAATTAGGAAACAAATGAGATCTATGGTGAAATAACATGTATGGAAATTTAAGAAGGATACATAACCCTTAAAATTTTGATTTTTTAAAAGTTGCACAAATATTTAGGGACAGATAAAATACACTAAAAATTGTGACTTTACTGGGTGGGGAGGGAATAAAAGTTGGAATCAGTATGAAAGAAAAACAAAATCAAACAATGAGAAGTCTTGGAGGGAATGATGATGATACTGGATCAAGAAGTGAAGAATATGATTAACAACTCTATGAACCTATAAATTAAATGCACTACTTACGACTATTGCCACTAATACTACTACCACTACTAATAATAACAATAATGTATAAACAAAAGCATGGGCTTTGTATAGACCTGAGTTTAAGACCCTAATACGTCATTCGGTAAATATGTGACCTTAGAAAATTTACTTGCCTATCTGAGCCTCAGCTTTCTCAGGCATGTAAGGAAAATCAAGGAAAAAGATGACTGATTGTCCTTTATCCGTGTCAAAAAGTTACTACCAAAACTGAGTTTAAGCCTGTTCTGACCATTTGAGGACAATTTAACATCAGTTACCATACTTATGAGTGACAGCCATTCAGCAGCAGCCTCACTCCACTAACCAGACATCCATGGCCAAGGTTATCAAACCTCTAAATATTCCCTCTTTCAAAGTCTGTCAATCTCTGAACTCTATGAGTAGATTGCTTTGTTCAGAGTGACAATGTCCTATAAGCACAGCTCCCCTTTGCTTAGCAAGAAACACATTCAAGTTTTTGGGTTTCAGCAATTTGTTTGAGGAGTACCCTCTTGCTTTGACAAGGGTAATTAAGCCCATATCCTAGATATAATATGAGGATCAAATGATACCATTCATTAAGAGCTCATGAGTAGGAGTGCCTTGAGTACCCAGCTAGTAAGAGAGTTGGTTAAGCCTGAAGCCTCATCTGTGAACCACATAAAGGAAAGGAGAAGACGGAGAAAAGACGTTTGATGAGGTAATGAGTTGTTCATATATGTGTATATAGTGTTGTTGCCAGACCAAGTCATGCTAGGCATTTGCATTGATGTGGAAGTGGTAAAATGCAAATTTAAAATAACCTCTCTAATGCATTAAGATGTAATGTAATCAGTGTAAGCATAATAAGGAATGTGCAACTAAAAACAAATAAAGGTAGAAATAGAAATAATGGTGATTACTTGATTATCTTTTCACATATTTAAATGAATATGAAAAATAAAAACAAAAAGCAAAGAACAAATGGAACAAATAGAAAATAAATGGTAATATATAAATTTAAATAAATATCAGCAATGATTAAGTGTAATGGGACTATGTCCTTCAAATAAAGAACAAAACTGTCAGAGTGAATGATAGAACAAAACTCAAATATATGCTACCTTAAAATAACACACGTTAAAGATAAATACACATATAGATTATATTTTAAATGTTAGGAAAAGATATACCATGCAAACATTAACCAGTAGAAAGCTGGCATAGTTGTCATTAGACAAGGTGAAATTCAAGATAAGAAGAATTACTATAGAATACAGAAGGGAATTTCATAACACAGACTTAAATCAATAGGAAGATATAATGATATATGCAAGAAGGTAAAATATTTGGATATTCAAATGAAAAGAAAACACTACAACAGATTATGCAAGTCTTTTTTGTTTTATTTTATTTTTTTAAAGATGCAGGGTACAGCCAGGCTCGGTGGCTCAGCCTGTAATCCCGCACTTTGGGAGGCTGAGGTGAGTGAATTGCCTGAGTCCGCGGGTTCGAGACCCCCCTGGGCAACTTGGTGAGACCTCATTTCTACAATAAATCAAAAAAATTAGCCGGGCATGGTAGCACACATCTGTAGTTCCAGCTACTTGGAAGGTTGAGACGGAAGGATCGCTGGAGCCCAGCAGGTTGAGGCTGCGGTGACCGGGAGCAGCCACTGCACTCCAGTATGGGTGACTGAGTGAGACTCCAACTCAAAAAAAACAAAAAAGATGCAGGGTACAATTCAGGATTAGGTACATAAGTGGCCATTGTACAGGTAAAGCTTGGGCCTCCCATTGGTCCCCACTTCTCCTGGTTTGAGATTAGGTACACCTATTGATATTATGTGCCCCCACCCCCCTGGCAGTTTCCCACAGTAGTATTTCCCTTTCTTATAGTATTATGATAAATGTTCAGGGTCCACTTATGAGTGAGTACAGTTCTTTGTTTCTTTGATAGATCATTGAGTATTATAGACTCTAAATCCAACCAAGTTACTGCAAAGGCATAATTTTGTCCTTCTATATGACAATAATATTCAATCATGTATATGTACCACTTTTGATGGGTAGCATGGTTGATTCCATGTTTTTTCTATAGTGAATAATGTTGCAATAAACATGCATGTGCAGGTATATTTTTCATAGAGTGATTTGAGTTCCGCAGAGTATAATCCCAGAAAGGGATTGCTGGTCATATAAAAAGTAGATTTGTAGATCTTTTAGAATCGCTAAACTGTATTCCATAGAGGTTATACTAGTTTACACTCCCACCAACAGTGTAGAAGCGCTCCCTTTTCCCCACATCCTCTCCAGCACCTATTGTTTTTTGAGTTATTGATGATGGCCATTCTAACTGGAGTTAGATGATATCCCAATATGATTTTAATTTGCATTTCTTTGGTGAATAGTGAGGCAGAGCATTTTTTAATGTATCTGTTGGTTGCTTGTATGTCTTCTTTTGAGAAGTGTCTATACATATCTTTTGCCCATATTTAGTAGGGCTGTTTGTTTTTTTCCCTTTGGCACGTTTGAGTTCCTTATAGATCCTGGATGATAGGCCTTTGCCAGATATGCATTTGCAAATATTTGTCCCCATTCTGTGGGCTTTCTCCCCTCTCTCGATGGTTTCATTTGCTTTGCAGAAGCATTTCAGTTTAATGAGGTTCCACTTTTCTATCTTATCTCTTATGGTATGGGCATTTGGGGTTTTGATCAGGAATTGGTTGCCTATTCTGATTTCTATAAGAGTGTCTTTTGTGTATTCTAAGATTCTTACAGTTTGAGGTTTTATCTTTAGATCTTTGATCCATTTAGAATTGATTTGTATGTATGGTGATAGGTAGGGATCCTGTTTCATTCTTGTGCATGTGGTCAGGCAGTTTTCCCAGCACCATTTGCTGAATAGATTCTCCTCTCCCCAGTGGTTGTTGGAGGCTTTTTTGAAGATAAGTTGGTTGAGAAATTGAGGCTTTCCTTCCATAATCTCTATCCTGTTCCCTTGGTCTATATGCCTGTTCTTGTATCAATGCAAGGCTGGTTTGATTATTGTAGCCTTATAATAAAGTTTAGAGTCTGGAAGTGTAATATCTTTCCTTTTGTTTCTTTTGCTAAGGATTGTTTTGTCTAATCATGATCATTAATATTTCCATATGAATATCTGTATTGTCGTTTCCGGGTCTGAGAAGAATGATGTTGGTAATCTAATGGATATTGCATTGAATCTGTAGATAGACTTTGGCAGGATGGACATCTTCCCAATGTTGCTTTTTCCTATGCATAGCATGGAATATTTTTCCATTTGTTTGTGTCTTCTTGGATTTCTTTCAGCAGTGTTTTGTAGTTCTCATTGTAGAGGTCTTTCACTTCTCTGGTTAGGAAGATGCCAAACTATATCATTTGTGTGTGTGTGGCTATTGTGGATGGGATGGGATTGTGCTCTGTTTGTTGTTAATGTATCAGAATACAACTGTCTTTTGTACATATATTTTGTACCTGAGATTTTGCCAGTTCTTTATCAGTGCAAGATTTTTGACAGAATCTTGGGTTTTCAAGATATAGGATCATATCGTCAGCAAAGAGAGATAACTTACTTAACTTCCTCTTTTTCTATTTGCATACCCCTGATTTTCTTCTCTTGTCTGATTGCTCTAGCTAGGACTTCCAACACTATATTGAACAGGAGGGGTGAGAGTGGGCAGCCTTTTCTTGTTACAATTTTCAGGGGAAATGCTTCCAATTTCTGTCTGTTTATTTGGGTTTATCATAGATGACTCTTACCATTTTGAGGTATGTTCCCTCCATGCCTAGGTGTTCAAGGGTTTTTATCAAGAAGGGATGATGAAGTTTATCAAAAACATTTTCTGCATCTAATGATATAATCATGTGGTTCTTGTGTATTTAATTACATTTATGGTCTTGCAAATGTTGAATCAGTCTTTCATCCTGGGAATGAAGCCTACTTGGTCACAGTGGATGATTTTTGAGATGTGTTGTTGGATCCAATTTGCTAGAATCTTGTTGAGAAGTTTTGCATCTATGTTCATCAGGGATATTGGCTTGCAGTTCTTGTTCTTTGTTGGATCTTTACTTAATTTGGGTTTCAGTGTGATGTTAGCTTCATAAAATAATTTGCAGAGAGTTTTAAAAATTTTTGAATAACTTTATGCCAAATTTTTTAAAATTTTAAGTGAAATGTATAAATTTCTTGGAAAACATTTTCCTAAAGTTACCCAAGAAGAAACACAAATCTAGCTATTGATACATTAAGCAGCTTTAATCCCTAATTTTAAAAGTCTCAAGCACACATACAAAATTTCAGTAATTTCATGGTAAGTTCTTCAAAATATCTAAAGATGATAAACCACCAATAGGAACACAAAGTACAAAGGAAAAAATATTAACATTCATTCATGATACAACTAGTACTTAACTAAAAATATAATTACACTTCCTTACTCTGAAAAAGGGTATTTTTTTAAAAAAAGTATAGCAAGCATCATAACTTTTTGAGAAAATATTGAAAGTGTTCTCCTGAGATTAGGAAACAAAAAAGAATTTCTGCTATTTTCTGTAATAAAGAAAGAAGATGTAATGAAATGCATATTAAGTAGAAACAAAACATGTTCTAACTATGTATGTAAGAAAATTCAAAATGAATAACTGAAAAATTATGAATATTGTTAAAATAATGTGATCTTAGCAAAATTCCTTGATTTTAGGACAAAATACCAAATAAATGATGCTTTTATTTCAGCAAAAATAATTTCAAAAGAAATTTGTTTTAAAAATTACCATTTGTAAATAGAGCTGCAACAAACAGATATGTACAGGTATCTTTTTCGTAGAATGATTTGAGTTCCTCCAGATATTTTCCCAATAGGGGAATTGCTGGGTCATATGGAAGGTCAGTTTCTGATTCTTTCAGAAATTGCCACATTGTCTTCCAAAGAGGTTGCACTGGCTTGCATTCCCACCAGCAATGTAGAAGCATTCCCTTTTCTCCACATCCTCGCCTGAATCTGTTGTTGTTTGTTTTATTACATGGAATCAACCATGTTGCCCATTGAAGCTGGACTGAATAAAGAAAATGTGGTACATATACACAATGGAATATTATGCAGCCATGAAGAAGGACAAATACATGGACTTCGCAGCAACTTGGATGGATTTGGAGTCGATCATACTCAATGATCTATCACAGAAACAAAGCACAGAGTACCATATGGTTCTCACGGATAAGGGAACCTTGAACAATTATAATACTATAAGAAAGCATTTGGCAGTAATGGGAAACTGTCAGGGGAAGAGAGGTGGAATTGGCAGTTGAGGAAAACTGCTAGGGGAGGGAGGAGCATACCTCATCAACAAGGGTACCTGCATGATCAATATTTGTATACCTAACCCTGAATTGTACCCCAAATCTTTATAATTAAAAAAAATTACCATTTATAATGATATCCAAAAAGAAAATTCAATATCTAGGAAAAATATGTACATAAACTCTGCATTAAAAATACTAATATTATTGAGAAAAATTTTTAAATGGACCTAAATAAGCACACTTTGTTCATGGATTTAAAGACAAAATACTGTGAGTAGTCAGTTTTCCCTAACATTGTCTATACATTTCATGCATAATCTCAGCTGTGTGTATGTGCTTATGTGTGAGAGAGAGAAGAAGAATTTACGTAGAAATATAGAGTCAAAAAAAGAGCAAGCAAATCCAATCATAAGGAATGAGAGAAAAAATAAGTCTTACATCATGAGGTTTTAGGATCCAATCTAATGTAACAGTAAATGAAATATAACATGGAAGAGAATTTTTGGAAGATGGCAAAATAAGAAGAACAAGGAATTTATCTTTCCAGCTAGACAAAAATTGTATTGGCAAAAACCGTGTAAGTATTTTGAAACTTTGAAGGCTTACAACATCTAGGGTAAGATGTGAACAGTAAATTGCTATTAGTTGTAGACATTTCCTTTGCCAGCTTGATAGCAACTACACTTTTCTCACCTTCCATGCTCAAGTCAGGCATCCATGCATGTGTTCTTGGAGCAGCTTGCATATAACTTATGGGAGCCAGCGTGGGCACTAAATCCCATCTCCCAAATATTAGGAATCTGTACTCAGATTGCTGATTACTAGTTCTGATCACAGAGGTACAGAAACAAAGGAGAGCAATCATTGTTGCATAACTTTTCTGCCCATTGCATTAATGCAAGCCTCTTTCCCTTTGGCTGAAGCAACTTCCAGGAGATTTAAAGGAGGAGTACTTTTTATTGCTCTTTATTTTCCCCTTTTTTTCTCTTTTGGGAGTCAGTCATTTAAGGGGCAAGATATTCAAAGGCAATCACATATACAGAAGAATTTAGAAAATCACCATGCATGCCAAAGGAAAGGCACAAGCTCAGAAAAGATCCGAGAAGACTTTAAGTTTACACCTCAGGATTATTCCTTGCACAGAGACAGCCTCAAACAGTTTTTTAAAAGTAAACCCTAGAAAAGAAGGAGAGTCATATATCCAGAGTTAATTATAAGATTCAAATGTTCTGTTTTTAAAAACCAAACAAAACCACAAGGCATAAAAATAAACAGAAACGTATAGTCCATTCAAATGGAAAATAAATAAACAGATATTATCCCTGAAAAAACCTGATGACATATCTACTATACAATGACTTTTATACTATTGCTTTGAAGATATTCAAAGATTAAAAAAAAGACTAGGACAAAGTCAAGAAAGTTCTAGAGCTAAAAATATAATAACTAAAATTAAAAATTCACCCAAGTGATTCAAAAACAGATGTAAACAGGTAGAAGAAAAAAAAGTAAATTTGAAGACAGGACAACTGAAATAATTGCATCTGAGAAATAGAAAAAAAGGATCGAAGAAAAGTAAACAGAGCCTATGGGGACCTGTGGGTCATCACTGAGCAGACCAACATATGCACTGTGGGATTACCAAAAGAGAAAGAGAGACTAAAAGAGGCAGATAGGTTATTCGAAGAAATAATGGCCAACTATCTACATTTGATGAAAGAAATGAATACATACATATCCAAGACGTTCAGTGTACTCTAAGAAAGATAAATTCAAAGAGATTCATACTGAAGTCCATTATAAACAAACTTTCAAAAGACTAAGAGAGGATTCTGAAAGCAACTTATCACATACAAGAGATTTGCAATAAGATTATCAGAAGATTTCTAATCAGAAACTTTGGAAACCAGAGGTAGTGGGTTGACATATTTCAAGTGATAAAGAAAAATCTAACAATCAAGAATACTATATCTGGCAAAACTTCACAATGAGGGAGAAATTAAGACATTCCCATATTAACAAAATGGAAAAAAATCGCTAAATTGTTGGACATACTGACCTGAAAGAGATGTTCAAGTGAGTCCTGCCAGGTGAGAAGAAAGGATCTTAGACAGTAGCTCAAAGCTATGTAAATAAAGATTTCCATAAAGGTAAATACATGGGCAGTTATTAAAAACTAGTTTATTGTAATTTTGGTTTTTAATTCCACTCTTTTGTTTTCTACACATTTTAAGAGAATAATGCATTGAAAAATTATTACTCTGAGTCTTTGGACACACAGTGTATAAAGAGGTAATTTTGTGACATCAATAACTGAAAGGGTAAGAGACAGAGTTATATATAGAAGCAGTGTTTATGTTATTGGCATTAAGCTGTTATAAATTCAAATTGGACCATTATAACTTTAGGATATTAAGTGTAACCTCTCTGACAACCATAAAAAAAAAAATAGGTGTAGAATATACACTAAAGGAAACGAGAAGACAATTAAAATGTTTCACTATAAAAAAAATCAACTGCACATAAGATAAGTAATACAGGAAATAAGAAACCAAAAAAGGATGTAAGTCATGCGGGAAAAAAAAGTAAAATGATAAAAGTGAATCCTTCTTTATCAATAATTACTATAAGTGGTAATAAATTAAAGCCTCCAATCAAAAGACAGAGATAAGCATAAGGGATAAACAAATAAACAAAAATGATCCAACTATATGCTATTCACAAGAGACTCTCTTTAGATCCCAAATCACAAATTGGTTGCAAGTGAAAGAATGGAAAAATATATTCTACACAAAGAGTAACTAAAAAAGAGTGGACTGGCTATACTAATATCAAACAAAGTATACTTTAATCAAAAAAGAGTATAAGAGACAAGGAAGGAAAATATACTTATAAAAAGTTCAATATAGCAAGAAGATATAATATTATTAAATGCTTATACATCTAATAACAAATCATCAACTATGTAAAGAAATTATCGCACATGCTAAGTAGGGTTTAACCTTGAAGAAATTATGCTAAGTAAAATAAATCAGTCACAAAAGAACAAGGGTTATATGATTCCACTCATATGAGGTTCCTAAATAGCCAAATTCATAGAGTAGAAAATAGATTGGTGGTTGCCAAGAGCTGGGATTGGGGATATGGAGAGTTAGTATTTAATAGGTATAGGGTTTCAGTGTGGGAAGATAAAAAAGTTTCTATGAATGATGGTCATGATGGTTGCACAACCCTGTGAATGTCCTTAATCTCACAAAGTATTATACTTATGTTATATATTTATCATAAATTTTAAAAATAAGTAGCTTTTAAAAAACATCACTGATTTCCAAAGGTTCAGAGAGAGAAGGAAGGGATGAACAGGTGAAGCAAAAGAGATTTTTAAGAAACTATTCTAGGATTCCGTAATACATGACATGATGCATTTCTGAAAACATATAGAATGTATAACACAAAGAGTGGAGTCTAATGTAAACCATGGTCTTTAGTCAATAATAATGTATCAAAAGATTAAAATAAACAAACAAAAGACTATGAAACAGCACAGTAGGGACAAATCGATCATTAGAATAGAATAGAGTCCCCACATGGTTGATCACATAGTTGAAAAGGTGCCATTACCTTTTCAATAAGTCTTGTTGGATCATTGAGAAAATATAGATCATGTGGAAAAAAATCTGAACCATGATGCTTAACTCACCCCAGGTATAAACATCAGTTCCAAGTAGATCATAAACCACAATATATACAGAAAAACGCTAAAACTATAAGTTGATATAGAAAAATATCTTCATGGCCATGTCAAAGGTGAAGATTTCTTAAACAGGACACAAAAAATACAAACCATGAAGATAAATAAATCTAACTGTATTAACATTAAGGATTTCTAGTAAAATGGCAAACCACAGACAAGGAGGAAATATAATATAGTAATGTATATTATTTATATATTATAGTAATTTATAAATCAACATAACAATTCTTACTATATTCTTAATAGAAGACAGAAAACCTAATAAAAAGTAGGCAAGAGACTTAAAAAGATAGTTCATAAAATTGGACATCAAAATGGCCAATAATTGAGAAAAAGTGTCCAAATTTATTAATCATCAGGTAAGTGCATTTTAAAACCATAAAGTATTATGACTATGTTCTCACTTAAATAGCTAAAATCTTTAAAACTGATCATCCCAAGTATTGGTGAGGAAGGGAAGCAACAGAAATGTTCAGATGATGCTTTGAAAATGGAATCTGGCACATAACTTTGAAAAGTTGTTTGACATTATCTACCAAAATTGAACATATACATATCCTATGACCCTATCCTAGGTATATATCCAATAGAAATATGAATATATGTGTACCAAAAAATATGTACATAATCCAAGCAGCATTCTTTTGTTTTCTTTTTGAGTTGGAGTCTCACTCTGTCACCCAGGCTGGAGTGCAGTGGCATGCTTACAGCCACCGTAGCCTTGACCTGCTGGTTTCAGGTGATCCTTTGGCCTCAGCCTTCTGAGTAGCTGAAACTACAGGTACACGCCACCAAGTCTGGCTAAGTTTTTGATTTATTGTAGAGATGAGGTCTTACCAAGTTGTCCAGGCTGGTCTCAAGCCCCTGGGCTCAGGCAATCTTCTTACCTCGACCTCCCAAAGTGTTGGGATTATAGGCATGAAGCACCACACCTGGTCCAAACAGTACTTAACAGCCAAATACTGGAACTAACTCATGTCCCCCAATAGTAGAACAGATACACATATGGTAGGTTCTTACAGTAGAACACTATCTGGCAAGGGAAAAGAATGGACCACTGCTCTGTCCAAAAATATTGATGAATCTCAAACATATTTGTTGCATTCAGTGTCCTAGTTAACCAGCATCTCCAGAGGCTACTTCTCCCTTTCAGTCTGGTTCAGTTACCAAGTGTTTCTTTCCTAAAAGGTATATAAGCTATTCTTGAAAGTGTAAACTTTGTTTTAGGGTTCATGAAAGTTGCACAAGTACTGAGAAGACCCTGTCTCTAGGGCAACCAGAGTTTTTAGGTCCCATTGTTACAGAGACCCAGTAATCCCCAAATCAAGGTTGGAAATTCCCAGACCAGACCAGGTTACATCATATTGCTAAGTGACACATGGTGTTGACCCAAGAGATGTCTGAGTGGGCCTTATGGTTGTCATTAATTTTATAGCCATGATCTTTCTCTTACAATATATTACAATACTATTATCTGAAAGAAACCAGACTTGAAAGATTGCCAACTGATTTATATTATTTACATAAATTTAGGGGAAAACAATCTATGGTAATACAAGTAAAAATAGCAGTAATATTTGGAGAGGAGGAATGACTGGTAGAGACCATGAAGGAGGCTTCTGGGTTACTTTTGTCTTGTTAGTGGTTACCATGAGTGTATTTCCTTTCTGTAAATCACTCATTCATTCATTCATTCAAGATCTATACTTTAGTTCATGCTCTTTAATATTAGTTTTCAGTTATAAAAAAGAAAAAGTTTATCTTAAGAGGAATAAGAAAATACCACTAGGCTCACAAAGTATATTAAAACCCAGAGAATTAAAGATGTTCTATATTTGTTAGCTTAACTTATTAGATTTGCAAGCACTGTTTAAATGCTTGGAAGGTTTGTTTGCTAGTCAGACAATTGAAATACAAAAAAAGAAAATTAAATATATTATGTATATTAATTCCATTTAAAATACTTCAGGGAATTTAATGATCTAAGTTTATAAGTAAGATCAAACATTAATCAAAGTTGAATCCAAATGGATAAAGAAGCTATTTTTCAATGTGTGATTTTAATACATCAAATAATTTTAAAAATATAAATTCCTAAGTGACTCTCGAATCATCTTTTCAGTGGACAAAAGCAGTTCTCCAAGATATTGAAAATGTCACGTTGACAATATGTGACATGGTCAACACCATTCCTGGGATCAAATAAATGAGGAATGCCAGATATCATCATTGTTATGATTCTAATTATATTTGCCCTTGTTATAACTATTGTCATTTGTCACACTGTGTCAATACAATCTGCATCCCAGATTATTTTCTATGGGTAATGTTTCTCAGCCACTGGATCCTACTTACACAGCCCCACAGTACAGACAGACACCCCTGAATCATTATGGTGCCTTGTAGGAGTTGAGTTATGATCAAGATCCTCAAGGTCAACTCTGCCTCAGAGTTGGGGGTCAGAAGGTATGCTGTGCCAAGATTCATGACTCACAGGTCGCAAGATGCTTCTCCCTCCCCTACTCCAGGGGAAGATGTAGTACTGCACCCTTTGTATCTATATGAACAAGGACATATGTGTGAACATGGTCTCATGCAGAATCAGTTATGTATAAAGAAGCCCACCAGGACCCTACCTTACAGGGAGCATCACTAGCCAAGGCAGTTTCCCCACAGGGCATTGGGGTCAGGGCAAATTGCACTAGTGCATGCTGTAGCTACTCTAGTCCACAAGTCTCTAACAAGCATCTGTGTCCTTGAATAAAAAAATTAGGAGCTCAGTGGGCTCCCACAGTGTGTGTCCTCTTTCTATTTAGCCTCTGAAGGAAAGGGCAATGCCTGACTCATCTCTGTACTCCACATCCCTGGTGACTGAGATAACAAAAAAATAAAAATAAAAGATTGAAAAATAGTCAATGGCATGTTGAAGACACTCAAAACCAATTCCATGTAGTGCAGAATGGTAGAAATAAGAGGGTGTCCAGAATCCAAACACAGGTTTCGTATCAAGTTATCACGGGATCCTGTGCAAAAACAACCACCTCCCTTCACCATTTTATCATCTGTTAAACAAGGGTTCTTCCTCTGTCTCCCTCTCCCCCACCAGGGCCACATGGGTGGTAAAGTGACAGAGGGTGAGGAGTGCTGGGCTCCTGCAGAGATGTCCTCAAAAGTGCTGGGACAATCCAGGAGAGGTGGGCAGAGAGTAGCTGGATCAGCCCTTCATTCATTCACCAGGCAGCCCATCAAAGAGGACTCATTTGATAGGGAGAATCCAGTGCAGAAGGTGACGACAATACCCCAGAACTGGAAACCCAGTGGAAGGATGTTAGATGTGTTACTGCCTGGGAGGAACAAGTCCCAGAGGGCTGTCTCCTAGGAGGTTTCCCTCTGTCAGGTCCTAAGCAGAGGTGGGGCCAGGACAGGCCTTGACATGCATATCTGATAAAGCAGGGACCATGGCCACCTCATACCCTGGGTGCTGCAGAGGCAGGTTCTGAACTGCTGGAAAAACTGATGCTCCAACACAATGCCCAGAAGTCTCTGCACTGAGGATCAAAAAACACATCAGAATGTTTCCATCACAATCAGTAGAGGAGAGCTATATTCCTTCTACCAAAATACTGCTGACAGTCAAAACTTCATTCAAAAGGCCTTATATTTTTAATTCAATATCTAATTCAATAAATACTTACTTGACATGGACAATATATAAGATAACAGACAAATGTACTTATTTGTTAATAAAGAGGGCTTTGGGCCAGGCTTGGTGGCTCAGCCTGCAATCCCAGTACTTTGAGAGGGTGAGACAAGTGGATTGCCTGAGCCACGGGTTCAAGACCCACCCAGGCAACTTGGCAAGACATTGTCTTTACAATAAATCAAAAATTAGCCAGGCGTGGTAGCGTGTACCTGTGGTTCCAGCTACTTGGAAGGCTGAGGCACAAGGATCGCTGGAGCCCAGCAGGTCAAGGCTGTGATGGCCGGGAGCGTGCCACTGCACTCCAGTCTGGGCGACAGAGTGAGACTCCAACTCAAAGAAAAGAAAAGAAAATAATAAATAAAGAGAACTTTTTACAGAAAATTCACATTTTACCCTGTATAAGTCAGAGTTCTCCAGAGAAATAGACTGAAAGGCTATGTGTAGATATATATATAAGAAGATATTTATTGTGAGAATTGGTTCACACTTCTCTGGGAGCTAAGAAGTCACATGGCATGCTTTCTTCTAGCTGGAGACCCAGGAGAGCCAGTGGTATAATTCTCAGTCCCAATTTGAAAGCCTGAGAATGAGTGCGTTGGTGAAGGGCACTCGCATAAGACCGGTTGTTCAGAGGCCTGAGAACCAGGAGCACAGGTGTCCAAGGGCAGGAGATATGGATGTTCCAGTTTGATTAGAGAGTGTATACTCCCTTCTTCTGCCTCTTGATTCTATCCAGGTCTTCAATGGCTTGGATGATGCCTCCCCAGATTGTTAAGGGTGAATGTTCCTTACTGAATCTATGGATTTTAATGCTAAACTCAGTGGTTTTTCTTCTTTGAAAAACTTGCCTGTGGCAGGTCTTTCTGCCATTAATATTTCTTCTTCCTTCTCTCTTTTCTCACTAATAAACTTTGTTTTAAAACTTTGCTGGCCAGTCTAAAATTCATTTTAGAAACAAGCCAAAGAATCGTCTTTGAAAATCTTACCCATGGCTGATCTTTCTGCCATTAATCTTTCTTCTTCCTTCTTCTATTTTTTTCTCACTACTAAACTTTGTTTTCAAATAAATAAATACAAATCTCTTCCAGAAACACCTTCATAGGCACACCCAGAAATAATGTTTTCCCAGACATCTAGGCACCCCATAGCCAGGTTAAGTTGACGTGTAAAACACACTCTGTCAGCATAGGAATGACCTCTGGGAAAAAAGACTTCCTCTCCTGAAGAAGACTTCCTCAGGGTCTCAGCCTACCCCCAATGCAAAACGAGTCTAGAACGCTGACACACAATGAGAAAGTATCTCCTAAATGTAATTTTGGTGATAACAAAGTTATAAATACACACAGTTATATTTCTGGAAAAGGAAAACTGTCCCTCTAAGATTGGTAGATGACAAGATCCTGGACTGAACTTTGGAGAAAAGTGAATGTGTGACTGTCTTGGATAGGGATGGCAGCCTTGCTTCACATGGCTTGTCAGCCCTGGATCTTGTTGTCCAAAGCTGGTCAGAACACAGGGCTGGGACAGGGATGTTTGTGTGCAACTGGAGGTTTCTCAACACTTCTGATGCCAGGTGGGGTGCAATGAAAAACCTGTGGATTATTTGGCTTGTTTTTAAAATGAATTTTAGAGCAATCAGCAAAGTTTTCAAACAAAATTTATTAGAGAAAGAAGGAAGAAAAGAGAGAAGAAGGGAGAAGAAAGATTCATGGTGGAAAGATCTGCCATGGGAAAATTTTTTCAAATAAGAAACATTGCACCTTAGCTCTCAACTGCAAACTAGATATAGTTACCTAGTTACTGATACGCTGATGGATGGAATCCAGGTAACCATGACTTCAAAGAGATTGACATCTCTGGGCTCCTGATGGGAAAAGGCAAGGGGAGGAGCCTTTTCTTGACCACCTAGTTTCCCACTGGAAACCTGGCAGAAGTTCCCAATCCACAAGCTGCTTAGCTAAAAGGTTGTGTTTTGTTATCATTTCTATAGCTTTCATTAGTTAAGGGGCAGGGAATCTGAAAGTTACTTAGTGATTATTATGCTAAACCACGAGTTGAAAGGTTAGATTGTCCTACTCTGATGGAGTTTTCTTTTTTTTTTTTTTTTGAGTTGGATTTATTGTAGAGATGAGGTCTCACCAAGTTGCCCAGGCAGGTCTTGAACCCGCGGGTTCAGGCAATACACTCACCTCAGCCTCCCAAAGCCCTGGGATTACAGGTTGAGCCACCGAACCCGGCGTAAAATGTAATTTTTTAAATGTTTGAAAGCTTCCCAAAATCTACCTATGGAAAATTTATCTATGTCTAACCTGTGCTAGCTACTCTGTCTTACTTCCACTGGGATTTCATCTTGGATTAAGCAATCAGTGGATCCCTTTGTCTTTCTAAACTATGGAAATTATTCTTATTTACATTACAGCATCTTGTGGGAAGGATTGTCACTCCTCTCACTACTCTGAATGAATTCAAGCATGTATTTGGAATGACTAATAGTAGGGGAACAAGCTTTCTTCCCTCAGAGTTAAACTTTTAGGGTGAAAATTCTGAAATGGTATTTAATTTTGCTTTTCATCTTGTTCTCTAATTTTTACTATGGTGTCATTATGCCTTGTTCCTTTTGAAGATTAAATTCTGAACTTTTTTCCTTTTTGCCCAAATTCCTAACTAAGGGATTTGGGGAGTCATAACCTACAAACTATAAAAGTTCATCAGGTAGGTTTTTATTAACACTATATAATGTGGTTTACTTTCCAACCTGACTCTGGCATAATATCACATAACAGATAAAGAAGTAAATAAAAATATTTTACACCAAAATATGTCTATTTGACACATTTTGAAATGACCCTGCAAAGCCATCTCTTGGGAACATTTGCATTAGTATAGAATCCCCTTCCAGAGAATTTCCAGAAGAGTCAGACACCTTTTATTGTATTTACCACCTATTCTCTCTGAAACCTGCTACTTAAAGCCTTCATCTACATTTCAAGGACCTTGGTTCTCTCAGCTTCCCTCTATCTTAACTCAGTAATTCTTTTACTGATTTCAAATTCTTTAGACAGAGCTTAATTCTTTCTACCAATTGCCAATCAAAATCCACCTAAAACCTGCAATCCCCCACTTGGAGATATCCTGCCTCTCCAGACCTGAGCAATGCAAACCTCACATGTATTGATTTATTATTTTGTAACTTCTATCTCCTTAATATATATGTATAATCAAGCTGTAATGCAATCGCCTTGAACACATGTTCTCAGGATCTGTTGGGACTGTGCCTTAGGCCTTGGTCACTCACACATTTGGCTCAGAATAAACCTCTTCAAGCATATTTTGGCTGAACTTAGAACTTTTCTGTTGTCACTTTGAAAGGAATAATAGGGAATAAGAACAAAACAGGACCTGGTGAGCCTGGTCCTCTTGAAAGCCACTGTCAGGGGCATATTTGGCCATCTTACATAGAAGTGGTTCCCATACCCTAGCTGGGAGGATGCAGAGAATGGAATGAAGCCTGGGTGAGCCCTGCACCATTTTGGATGGACTATTTGCTTCTCAGAGAATACAGTTGTTCATTTATTCAGCCATGCCAGCCAACACACCACATCATATGGTTGAAACCACACACGCTTGGTAAGAACTCCAACCCATATTCACACTGGTATGAGTGTGAACCTCATACTCCGCTACCTGGGCCATGGCTCTGGTAGGTCAGGGACAAGGCCCACAAGCCCTCTAGAGCCTAGGGAGAAGAAAAGGGAGAGATTGATGTTAAAAGAAGCTCAACCACACAGTCAGCTGTCCAGAGGCCAGCTAGGCTAGAACCATTGCATGTAATGACCTCAGACACAATTCAGGAGTGTGATTTTCCCCTTGTCTCCTTCCCTTCTCTTCTGCTTTCTTGTCCACATAGAAAAGAAGTGGACAAGAAGGGCAAGCCAGACGGAGGCAGAAACCAATTCGTAGGACTTGAAGGAAGTATAGGAAGTTCCCAGTAGGGAAGAAGGATGTAAACAGGTAGTGACCCCTCCCCCAAATGCAAGGGGCATTGTTGTCCTTGATGCTAGAGAAAGCCACCTAACAGGTTCACCTGCTCTTCCCCATAATCTGTCTTCATTAGTCTCTGTTTCTCAGATTTGGTCACACTTTGCATTTCTACCTTTCATTCCATCTCTCCTTCCTTCTCAGATTTGCAGCTTACTTTAGCATCCTGACTTAAAAATTACCAGGGTTATTCTTCTGCCCTCACTGTTCAGGAGTATATAATTGGATCTCACAAGTGTGGACACAGCCATGGTGGAGCTCCATTTGAACACGTTCTCCCAACAAAGAAGAGTTTCTGTCTTTCCAATGGCTCCCAACAGGAATACCAAGGAACAGACTGGCAATTGCACTCCACTGCTGCAGAAGGCATTATGGAATCTTCCAATTAAAGGTATTTTAATTACTCCTAATCCCACAGCCCCAGCTTGGTCTCTTTGCCTTCTGATAAGGATGCTACAAGAAAGGGCAAATGGGATGCATCCCAAGACAGAATCTCTAAGGCCTACCTGAGCCTACTCCCTTTCCCTTTGGAATGCACTTTAATTATGCTTTACTGGTCACAGCACTTTACATCCAAGGAGGAAATTGTATAATCCCTTTAGTGACAATTAAAGGAAGGATTTGCCTGCAGGTCATCTAGAGCATCTCCAAAACATTGCCTGGTTGTTTTCTCCTTTTCTCACTTTAATCCTGTTATCTTGTTTCCTTAGGGCACTTTTCTTTATTACTTTCAAACCTTATCAGAGAGAAAGAAAAACAATCAGAATACCTGCAGGATGGTTATCGGGCAGTATTTGGAATCCCTGTATACCATCTCAGAGAACTTTACACCTGGAAACTTCCTTGGAAACAATTCAATTCAGGAATGGAGAAGAGGTACCAGTGCATGTGCCACTGGCTTTGCAGGGTCCTCTCCTGCATCAGAAGGACTCTGAAGACACAGATTGCTCATTAGAAACTGGTAATGTGACTGATGTCTGATGTCTGCTGAGGGCAGGAACAGACAGGCAGACACAAGGAAGACTACCTGGCACACATTTCTTGCTTCAAAATGGGGATCTGAAGTCCAGGGTAAAGGAGATTCAGGTTCACACTTCTGAGTCCAAGCACAGGATCTGTTTTCTTGGAGAGGGAAATCTCTGCAGATCTCATTGTACTTTTAAAAATTCATAAAGAAGAAACTTTGGAGACAGAGAGAGTGCACACAGAAGAAGACATTATAACAACAGAAGTCACTACTCAGAGGGGCTCCAGTGAAAATGGAAAGCAGAACAAGACGCGTTTGCTTGAATTTACAATGAAGACCCACCAGTTGTGCATATGCTGCAAGTTTGGAAAGTGTTTCTCACACACCTGGTGCACCTTTCTGGGTGATTCCCTGCCTCTTTTCCTACAGGAGCAGGCATGTATGATCTTCAGCTCAGCATCCCACAATACTAGTGGGAAGTGGATGCTCCATCAATGAATGAAAGGATAAATTCATGATCTCAATGAGCCTTTGGAGTTCCCCAGACCCCAGTAGCATGGGTTTGCAGAAGAGAAAGGCCACAGACATGTAGAGCAGATTCCAGCCTATCCTGGCTGCTTCCTTGTGAACTTAACTGAGCATGTTGGACTGGACGAGACCCTATGAGGGTTCTATAAGACATTCTGTACATTTTTCCATCTCTGAAAACTCCAGCACCTTGCACTGACTTGTTCACATAGGTATCAGGCATGAACCAAGCACATGTTCAGATGGATCATTCCAGCCACCCCCCACCCCCAAACACTTCAAGAAGCACCAGAGGAGCAGATGTAGCCCTAGATGGCCATGTGATCTTGTATACATTGTTAACTCCAATCTTTCTCCTGCAAAGGGCTGAGAGTACCTGCCTCCCAAGGGCCTCCATGAGCATTACCTGAGATAGCAAACTGGGCCATACCTGATAACTGGAGGTATGACAGACAGTCAATAAAGGATCTCTCTCCCTTACTGATAGATATGGCCACTGCCTTCAAGGAGCTCAGTGCCTCAGTGTGCTGAGACAGTGAATCTGCAAAGAAAACACCTTGGGAGATGTATGTTTAAAGCATCCAAGGACTCTTCAGGGGAAAGAAAACCAGTCACACCCAAAAGCCTCAGCCACTTTGAGAAGTGTCTTGTAGGAACATGCCATGCTCAGAGGTCAGTAAACACGTGCTCCTGGTTAAAGGACCTTGCATTGATGAAGAATGGGAAGATAGTGATCAACCAGTATGGGAGGACCACAAGGCTCCATTGAGAGAGCTGAGGCTGGAATAGGAAACTGTCTGGGTTGAGGTTCCAGGTGTGAGTAGTTAGAAGACTTCAAGGCTTTAAGAATTGAAGTTGGCAGCAAGGGTCAGGGGGCAGGTTGTGGTACAAGTGTTCCCTACTCCTATATGATGTGTAGTCAGGAAAAGTTAGAAGTGAGGGTGGAGGCCTTTGGACATCAAGAAAATCTCTTATATTTAGGAGAAGCATAAGTACAATGGGATATTAATTATGTCAATTAACAAAGATTTTAAGAGTCTGGAAACAAAATTTGTGGAACCCATTTGTTACATACAGAAACAAGAGAAAGACCAACCTTTATGCTACTTCTTCAATAATTGTGTTTAGAATATAAAGTTCAAGAATCATTCCACATGACAATAAAAGAGTGGGAACCTGGAATCAAAATATAGTAAGAATGCCACACACACCATAAGAGAATCCCAAGGGTCCAAGCTGCTTCCAATAAAAACCCTACCTGCTGGGTTGGGTTGGTTCCTTCTGGAGTCTTGAGAAATAATCCATTCCAGGACTTTCTCCTTGGCTTGCCAATGGCTGTCTTATTGTTACGTTACTCTGTGCATTTTCATACCATCCTTGGTATATGTCTATGCCTGTATCCAAATTTCCCCTTCTCATAAGAACACTGGTCATATTGAATTAGGGTTCACCCTAATGATCTTATTTAACTTAATTATGAGGACCAAATTCCTAGCTAAGTGGCCCAGGGAACCTTATCAGACTGGTTTTTTATTAACCCTGCATAAAGAGGCTTACTTTTCAAACTGACTCTGGTATAATATCATACATTAGATAAAGAATAAAATCAAAATATTTTATGACCCTGTAAAGCCATCTCTTGGGGACTCAGGTACCTTTTATGACACTTACCACCTATCCTCTCTGAAGTTTGACAACTAAGAGGCTTCACTGACATATGAAGAATGACTCCCTCACCCTTCCTCAAGCTGTCCCTTTCCTGTACTGATTTTTAAATTCTTAGATAAAAGTTTAACTTTTGCTACTAATTGCCAGTCAGGAAATCTTTTCATCCACCTATAACCTACAAACCCTACTTGGAAATATTCCACCTTCCTGAGCCGGACCTATGCAAATCTCCCAGGTATTAATTTGCAGTTTCTTGTAACTTCTGTCTCCTTAAAATGTATATAACCAAGTTGCAATTCAAACACCTTGGCATATGTTCTCAGGATCTCTTAAGATTGGTGTCACAGGCCTAAGATAATTTACATTTTGCTCAGAATAAATTATCTTAAATATTTTTACAGAGTTTGGCATCTTTTTCAACAATTACACCTGTGAAAATCTTATCTCAAATAAAGTCACTTTCTCAGAAAGTGGGCGTTAGGAATCCAACATAGAATTTGGGAGGTGAGGGAGCACAATTAAGCCCATAACAGGGATTCATATTTCCTTCACTCTGTTCACCTGGGTCTTCACTCTAGTCCTGGGAAGGCACTTGTTCCCCATTGACCATCCATGTGTTCTGTTCACTCCAAAGAATTTTACATCAAACTGTTAACAAACAGAAATGATCAAAATGTCTAATGTGTAGCCTATTAAAAAGAACTTTTAAGGTTTTTTTTCTAAATAAAACACTAGAAAAACAACAGGGTACCAACATGGAGGGCTACAGAACCAGAGGGCCAAAGAGGCACCCCAATTGACAGTCACCATTAATGACAAAACTCCAACTGCCCATCAAACACCTGGTAAGAACAAATCGGCTAAGGGGATGGTGCCCAATGCTTGTGAGTACAGTCTGGGGGAAACTGAAAGCATAGTTACCCCCAAAAGGCCTTAACCTCCTGGACCTTGTCCATTATACAGGCCAGAAAGTCATTGGAAAGCAGGTGCACTCTCTTCTGAAGAGAGGAGAGAACACTTGGCTCACAAATGGTGGCTACTTATAAAGGCTTACAAATATGCTAAGCTGTCTGGCACTGGCTCACCATCACCCCAACAATCCCCCAGGTAAATAGGGTGCTGGAACCCAAATTAATTTCTTAATTTAAAACAGGTGTCAGACTTTGGGTCCTGGCCATCCATGTTGAAATCATATAGCCTTGTCCAAAAGAATTTTCTCCTTTAAACAAAAGAGGAGGGAAAGAAAGAGACAAACTTCAGTTACCCCTTCCCCAACGTCTTTGTTACAAAAAAGGGAGGGTTTTTTTTTTCTTTTCAAAATCTTTGGACTGTCATTTTGGCTAAATAAGTAACTTTTGCAATAACTACTGTAATCTTGTGTTATAACCTTATGCTTTTAAAATTTTTAATAATTAAACTCTTCAAGTTCTCTATTCAGTCTCTCTAGGGTGAGATAAGAAGTAAGCTCCAGGAACTACAACTGCCCCGCACCCTCCCCAGCTAACTGCAGACCAGGCACAAGGATTACTATCCCGCATAGGGTGAATGGCAAAATAACCTGGGCTTCACCCTCTAGCATATCAATCGTTGTGAAAGTACATCAGACCTATTATAAAAACAAAAGAAACCGTTTTCTTGTTTTGAAATCTCAATTTAAACTACAACCTAACTACATGTCTGGAATGTTTTCAATTTCTTTCTTCAGACTTTGTTAAAGTGGCTACATTTCCTTGTTAAGGTACAAATGTAGGTAATTTGCAAGAGAATATTTCAATTTACGTTAATGAGTTAGAAGCTTTGGCCAAATATACATATGATGTATAGGACTACTTTCACTTTTTCAGAATTGCTTTTGGAACAATAGCCTTTTTCATCATCGTTTGCTTAATAATTTTTGCCTCTGTTTTATTAGATCCGAATAGCATTCAGTTAAGGTCCCGCCGTTTCCTGTTCATGCCCTTGGAAATAGATAGGGACAGCTCTATGGCCCATCTCAGCAGGAAGTAGATACAGAAGAATGATCTTCGCCCTGTTTCCCAGGATCATAAGAATATTTCCAAGAGCGGAGTGGGGAATGAAAGGACAGACCGAGAGTGGGAAGACATTTTTCATCTTGTTCTTAAACCCTGATACAATGATGAGCAAGTAGAAGCTATGCTTTTGGAGAAATGCACATTTTAGGTAAAATTAACTTTACCAACTTTGTCTTTTCAGAAACAGATTTCCAGGTATCAGAGATATCTCATAGTGGCAATCAAGCTTGCCTAGAGTAAAGGGGGTTTACAAGGTCTTGGATATCATGCATTGGGCAAGGATTGTAAAAGTCATAAAACTTGTAATTACAAAAGTTATAACCGCTCAGAGGGAGAGTAGGTAGGGATTTGATCTTCCAATAAATTGGGCACTATCTACAGGGAAGCCAAGGATCCCCCAAAGCTACCCACTGGGAATGCCTAGGAGATAAGGGGAGGTGCACCCTCCACTAGCTCTAAGGAATGTCATTTGGGAAGGTGCAGGAGCATTAGAATCCTTGTAACGCCCTTCTCTAGGGGCTATGATAATGTGGGTAGACATTATTGGGTCTCCGTGTCACAGGTTCTCCAAGACATCCACAGGTGGTTGATAAGGAAGTCACGGCAGTCACGTGCAACATCTCCAAGAAAAGGATTTAAGCCAGGGCTTTGGGGGGCTACGACGTCACACTTACCTAGAGTGTAGACCCACTCCCTGTCTGTGGTGGGGGGGTGAAGCTTTCTTAAATAATCTTTTCTTCTCTCACCTCTTTGTGTTGCAATTCTTTGCAATTTACTTGGATCTCTGGGTTTCCAGTGCAGCACCTCCAGCTTGCCGGCTCTGGCGGTGCTGCACCTCTCCCTCTCTCCATCCACCCTCACCCTGTCCACACCCTAACATTTTATTGTTCCATTTTTCTATTTTATTATGAAATACTTCCATCATCCAAATATTTTAAAAAGGAGTAGAGCAGACAACTGTGCACCCACTACCTACCAACTCTTTCAGATCATAACACTTTAGCACATTTGTGGTCATTTTTTTTTTAAGAAACAGAAAATGTTGACATTTTCTGGTTATCCTATCCTGATTTAAGCTTTTTGTTTTAACACCTGTTACTCCAAGTATAACCACCAAAGATATAAACTGTTGCTTCTCATGCTGATATGTGCTGATTACAGGATGCCTCCCCACCCACATAGGTGCCCATCAGCAATGAGTGGTGCTGGTTTCCATCTTGAAGGATACAAGTATGCTACACTGTCTGAGACCCAGCCAGCCTCCAGCTTTCAGGTAACTGGCCTGGGGCAAATTATTTGACTATTCTGTGCTTTAGCTGTTTGTCTGCAAGGTGGGAAACATACAGTGCCTGCTTCATAGGGTAACAGTGACAACTCACTCATTCAGAAAGTTCATGTTTGGGACAAGTCTCACAATGGGCTCCAAGGACATTGCACATCATGTAGGTGAGGGTCCCACACACAGCAAGTGTTTGTGACACATTCATTCTTATTTTTTTAAATCATTTTAAACTTTAAGTGAATGGTATGAAACTGTATGTACCTATTGTTACTTGCTGTTTTCACCCCACATTGCTTCTGAGGCTTATCCATTTTGATGACCAAATAGAGAAAAGCTAAAAGTTATTAGTGTGGTAACAAACCAAGTGTCCGTCAGTGGATAAATGGAAAAACAAAATATGGTCTACAGATACAATGGAACATTATTCAGGCTTAGAAAGAAAGGAAAATGATGAGCCTTTAGGACTTTGTGATATCTGCCCTTTGGTGAGCCAATCAAAAAAGGGCAGATACCACACAACTCCATTTATATAAGGTCCCTACAGTAGACAAATTTATAGAGATAGAAAGAAGAATAATGGTTCCCAGTGGTGGCAGCAGAGGTTTGGACAACTAGTGTTTAATGGAGATAGAGATGCAGTTTGAAAAGAAAAAATTCTGGAGATGAATGGTGGTAATGATTAAGCAACAATGTGAACATCCTTAATGCCACAGGATTGTACACTCAAAAAAGTTAGAATGCTAAATTTTATATTATGCATTTCACCACAAAAAATTAATGAATTAATAAGTAATAGTGGCAGTAGTCATTATAATAGGAAGTAACACAGCTTCTTGTGAGGCTTTTTGGGTACCAATTCATTAGGCACATGATGGACGCAATTAAGGATCTTTTAGGGAGAAGGGAGCTGCCGCAAGAAAAAACATAGGTGTATTTGTTTGCTCAGGCTTCCATAGCAAACTACCCCTAAGTGTCTTAAACAACAGACACTTGTTTCTTCACATTCTGGAGGCTGAAAAGTCCAAGATGAAGGGCTCAACTAATTTGGCTCCTCATGAGAATTCTCTTTCTGGCTTGGAGATGGCAACTTTCCAACTGTGTCCTCATGTGGGAGAGAGAAAGAGCACGCTCTGGTATCTTTTCTTATAAGGATACCAGTTCTATGATACCAGGGCCCCACTCTTATGACTATGTTTAGTATTAATTATCTCCTTAAGGGCCCTATGTCAAATATAGTCATATTGAAAGTTAAAACTTCTACATATGAATAGGGGTGGGAGGAGATATAACTCATCCATAGCAATTGGGAAAGATCCCATAGCATGGAAAAGATTGATTAGATATCAGTGGCATCAAAGGCTGACCCCAGCTTTGCCACATCAGGGATTAGAGGATACTGATACTCTTGAAAAGAAAAGGTAGTAGGGAGGACAAGATGATCTCTTGATAAATAAAGGGGCAATTATAACTTTCTTCCCCATGCTAAGTTTGAAATAAACCCAGGAAAGGCAGCAAAAAACAAAAACAAAAACAAAACAAAACAAAAACACATTCTAAGGCTCTGTGGAATTGCCAGGGCTGGATTTTGAAATGGAGATATCATAAATTCATTGACTTATTCAGCTTTGACCTTGTGCTTAATGATCAGCCCTAGAACCAAAACAAGAGAGATAAGTTCACCAGACTTGAAGACAACATAAGTTGAAGGAAGGGAGAGTTGCTGACTACCACTGAAAAGAGATAAATCAATAGGAGACCACCAAAAAACAGAAAGGAGTTGTTTGGAAGTTGGAGGACAAAGAGAGTGGTTGAAATGCTGAGAGAAAATATGTGAAAACGGAAAAGAGATTGAAGCTGCAGAGGTTACAGAACTTACCTGAAGAGAAAAGCAACAACAAATGGCAAAGTCTGAGAAATAAAAATCGTACTGGACAGAGTTAAACAGGCAAGAAAGACTTCATTTAAGACAATTGCAATATGAGCGAAAGCTTTAATTCAATTCCACTGCAGGAGGATTTTTAAGCTAGAAAAGTATCAGAGGATATTGGGGGGATATTGGCAAATGTGATCAGGCCATGTATGTTTGCTAAGTGTTCCTCATCACTGTTAGGCTCCTACCCTCCCACAGAGACTAGGAGACAGGGGTGCCATCGTCTTCATAATTATATTTCAAAGAGTCAGCTTCCAGATCCTTGAGAAAGACATTTCTGGGTTGTAGAAGATCAAAGGGGCAGAGACAGAATTTACAATTGCAAATTTTCTAAAGTAACTCCTCTAAGAAAAGAGAAGTTAAAGGCCCAGAGTCAGGAAGAAACCTGCCCAAGCTTTAGCCAAGCTGACAAGAACATTAAGGCTGTCTTGATCAAGTCCTAGAACCAGGAGAAAGGTGAGGAAATGGAAGCTCAGAAAGGAAGAAGGACTTGCTCAACATAGAGTCAACTGTACAACCGTGAAGGCTCAGAGAACTGTCAGGAGTTTTCACATTTCTCATATTAGCACTTTCAGTCCCTTCAGCCAGCTGTACAGACTTCTTATCATCACTATGCCTATTTTACGGATGAGGAAACAGACTCGGGGGAAAAACGAACCAGCAAACAAACAATGCTGCAGCAGCCCCAGAGCTAGAACCAGATTTGACATTACCTGGATTTTCCTTACTCCCATACTTCCCATCTTCTGGGACATTTTCTTTTCTTGTATTCTCAAGGACGGCCCAAACAAGGAAAAGCCTTTACAATAACAAACTTGAGAGAAGATTTGTGCCCACAGGAGAGGCAGCATGTAGCTGGTGCTGGTCACATTTGGAAGATTTTGGCTTTTGGACCCAACACTTTTGCCCTCTTTCTGTTTCTGAAATTAAAATCAATACAATCAAACTTTAATATAGGCCCAAAGCAAAAGCATTGTTGGCAAATCCATTCACATCCGGTAGAGTGTGACCACCAGGGATGTTAGTACCTTAGCAAGAAGTTGAGCACCCATTCCAGTCAGGATGTGCATCAGGGATCATGCTCTTTAGAAAGCTCCTATGACTGTAATGGATATTCCCTTGCCTCTCTCCTACCTGTCCATTGCTCTAGAACTAGATGTTTTACAAAGCATGCTCAAGGAAAGGCTCATGATTGCCCCTTTGCAGTGATGCAGAGTCCTGGGAACGTTTGTTCTGTGGAGTTGGGATGATGCAGCTGTCTCAATTTATAAAATATTATCTGCCACTATGACTGACTTGTTCCCAAGCCTCACACCTCCTGCCCTGTTACAATCACTGTAGCTAGGCAGCAGGCTCCCTGGACAGCAGGAATCTAGGTGTCAATCTTGCTAATTGTTGGGAAAGTGCCCAGAAGCACCACAGATTCCTCCAGAAGAGCTAGATTGAAGATTAAAACTCAGACCAGGGTTGAGTCCCCCAAATGTGACACTCCCAGGTGCCTACTGCTTGCTGCTCAGGTAACTAACTAAAAAGAGGAGAAGGAAGAAGCCCCCAGCTGAGACGGCTGGCTTGGAGAACCAACATACTGCTGTGGCCATGACCCGAGGACGAGGGAGAATTCTGTGGCCACAAATGACTCCTGACACCCAGGACAGTGAGATTCAAACACATGGCCTGATCACATTGGCCAACCACCCCTCAACATCCTCTGATACTTTTCAGTCCAAAACTTAAAAACTTTCTTGCCTTTTGTTTCACTGGAATTAAATTAAACCTCACTCTCATGTTGCAATAGTCCTGAATAAAGTCTTCCTTGCCTGTTTAACTCTGCTCAGTACTTTATCAACTGATGAGGGAGATTCAGCAGCATTATATTGTGATGACCCAGGCAAACCTTAAAAGCTGGGAAGCCCACATGTGGAACATTTCAGACCCCTGTCTCAACTTCCTGGGTGTCGGGACCCAATTGTGGCCACAGAAGTACTTCCTAATCCATGGGGTTGTGGCCACAGCAGCAGGTTGGTTCTCCAAGCCAGTCATCTCAGCTGGGAGCTCCTTCTTTCTCCTCTTCTTAGTTAAGTGAGGCAGAGGCATAGCTTTGCTGGAGAACCATCTTGGGCAGGGCCTAGACACTTTCTGGAGCTTGACTCAGAGTCTGCTCCTGTGGGTTTTCCCCAAATGTTCCAAGACACCCAGTTCCCTGCATGAACTACCTTTCTGCAGAAAACATATACCAAAAGCTTCTGTGTCTTTCAGCAGAACTCTGACAGGGATCTAAAAGCAGTCAGTCCTTGCTGAGGTCTGAATGTTTGTGTTTCCCTCAAAGTTCTTTTGTTGCAGCTTAATATACAATGCAATAGCGTTAAGAGATGGGCCTTTGGAGGATGATTAGGTCACGAAGGAAGAACCCACGTGAATGGCATTCATGCCTTTATAAAAGAGGTCCCAGGGAGCTTGTTTGTCCCTTCACCATGGGAAGACACAGCAATAAAGTGCCATCCATGATCCATGAAGCCCTCTGCAGAGGCTGAATCTGCTGGTGCCTTGATCAGGGACTTCTAGCCTCCAGAATTGTGAGCAAAAAAGGTCTGTTGTTTATCAGCAACCCAATTCATGGTATTTTGTTATAGCAGCTCAAACAGACCAAAATAACTATGGTCCTCTTGTCTGAGCTTGCGAGCACCTGGACTTACAAGTGAGTGAGAATAATTGCCTGGTGAATGTCATCACCAGGTTCAGGGCTGTGAGCTCAAAGACCGAAAGTGAGCACTAGGTTTTTCCCAGACCACCCTGGGGGCAAAGAGAAGGTGGATTTAGCAGCTCTGCCTTCCTCCATATCTCAGGTTTCCAGCAAGGAGGAGGGAGGCCCCACTGGGCAAGGACTTGTCTTGATTTTCTCATGAGGGTGAGAGCAGAACTCTGCTAGGTACCCATTGGCAAAAGTGATACTTGCCTTCCTTGCTGTCAGAACACTGTCAGGGCAGCCTGACCCAACATCCCTGCACTTGGGAGCCTCAGATGAGTCTCTCTCAGAGATGCTGGCAGGATCCAGGGAGAAACTGAGTTGCTTGGAATAGACAGGCTGCCTTCCAAATCACAGAGATTTGGGTGACTAAGAACACTGAGGCTCAAGGGCCAGATGGCGTGAGACTGAGAGGTGAATTGGAAGGCAGAAACGCTGAAGGATGAATGTAAGGGTGACCAAGACGTGTCAGTCTGAGTTCACAATGCCCAGCAAGCTCCTTCCTGGAGGCAGGAATAGCCATTTATCCCAAGACAGACAACCTAAGAGCAAAAGTCCAGTAGGACAGGGTGGTAAAAAGGCTGTCTGGCCCCACTGCTCTGCTTGGTCTCTTACCTGCCTGTCCTGTGACACTCTGTGGGTTCCAGTACCATCTTGTCTCCTGGATATCCACCATTGTCTGCTGAGCACACACCTGACCATGCAGACCTGCTCACAAATGATCCTAGGCACCCACTGCCCAAAGACCAAGTCCTGGAAGTGAAGATTCAAGCTGTTTCTCAAGCCAGATCTGGGTTTTCAATTTATTCTATAAATGAGATTTGATATCTTTCATGGTCCTTTCCCCATCATTGTCTTTTCTGTAGCTTTGGCTTTAATATCACAGCCATTTAAAGTATTCATGATGCTGAGACTTTGCTGCATTAATATGCAAATGTTGTTGTAATTATCACTGATGCTTATTGAATTGTGCCTGGGCCAAACACTTGATAGATAAGCTTTTTCAATCTTCAGAACAGACTTATGATTTATGTATGATGACTAGTCCCATCCCTCAGATGGGGAAGCCCAGCTCAGAGCAGGAAGAAGGGGCATTTCCATAGCCACATGCTAGAGGCACAGGCGGGATGTGAACAGGACAGTCCAACTCCAGAGCCTGGCTATTTTTAAAAAGAAAATTATCCAAAACTTGGAAATAGACAAAAGGATGACTTTCAACGCCACACTGGGATACTGTCTAACAGTTCACACATGCATAAATTAATTATTTGTTTGACTTTGCTCTTTTTCTTATTTTTTTATTTTTTGAGTGACAGAGTCTCACTTTGCTGCCCAGGCTGATCTCAAACTCCTGCCATCAAGCTATCCTCTGACCTCAGCCTCCTAAAGTACTGGGGTTACAGGTATGAGTCACCACACCCAGCCTGTTTGACTTGCTCTTTATCAGACTCAGAAGTTACTTGTCAAGTTGTAGATTTTTGCCTAGCAGAGATGCAAATGATTTCTACCTGGTAAAGAAGATGACCCTACAGGTGGTGACTTTATTGCCTTGTGGGACATTAACCAGTTTTGTCTTTAATGTAACAACTTTATTTCAGCTTTCTGTTCCTGGCTTACCATATTAGCATCTCTTTCTCAAACTCTCCATTGAATCATTTTTGTTATTCTGCCATTCTCCTGTTCAATGAGGTAAGTTAATCTTCCACAAGTGTTCATTCTGTATTTGTATGAGAGACCTGTTTACAACTTTTAAGAATGATATTTTGATTGCTCTTAGCCACTACTGTCCTTCTCCCACTATCAGCCCCTGCCCGATGGAAAGTCTGCTTCTCCTGAGAGGTCTACTTCAAAGGCACCTCTTTGTTATGCTTTCTTTGTCCAGCCTTCATCCTCTGATTACTCCATCCTAGACACTCATCCTAATCCCTCCTCACATCCACATCTCTATAAGATGATTGCTCTGTAAGTAATTAGGAGAGATCAGAGACCAGATTCCCTCTTCTAACTACTGATCTTTGTTATAAATTAACTGCCTCCTTTTCTGTCCTGTACCTAACTCAGATCAGATGATGTCCAAGACCCCATGACTGTTACATTTTCAGTATAGAAAGTTAAATATACATTTTCCAAAAGGGAAAGACCACCTTGACTTATCAGATCCCTATAACTGTGCATCAAGCCTTATATAGAAAGATGTGAAATTCTGTTAAGTTCTTCTGAAGTTTTTCTATATTAAGCCATCACAAACTTCCACACTTCAGTACATTGACTTTGATGCTTTGAAATCCGTGCTTTCCGGGAGGCCCATCTTCAACTTTGGACTTGAATAAAATCTCTTTAAACTACATCCTGACCCTTTTAATTATTTTAGATTGACAGTGTCTATAACACACGCACAGCCCTGATAACTCCCCCTCCCCCAGCAAACAGAGGCTTCCAATATGGTGACCTTCGTTTATGCTTCCTTCTGAAGTCCTTGCTTTGGATCTCCAGTGGAAAAGAGTATGGTTTCATGCCTTCCATTTCTACCCATATTCAATCACAGGGACAGCACACCTCTCCTAAGTTGTTTGATGAATGAATGGATGGATGAGTGGATGGATCATTAAAAATCAGAAGGACAAGCTTGGCCCTTTAAAAAGCTGCAATTTAGCCTCCAAATCCCCAGGTAATTGTGGGCAGACCTCTCTCTGGCTCTGTTTCCTGACCTATTAACTGCAGGAGCAGAGTGGGTGATTCCCATCTCTCCCAGCTCTCAGAGTCTCTGATTGTATTATGTATGCTAGAAATTCATTCACAGACAAATCTTTGAACATCCAGACACTCGATGACAGTAAGTTTAGAAAGAAAAAAATATTAATGATGTGAAATTCAAAAACAAAGCAAAAACTCTCCCATCAAAATCAGAGTTATATTTGTCAGGAAGCTGCAGAAGCCTGCGCTGATGGAATGAACTCATTCATCGGTTCATATTTATTTATGGGGTGATCTCCGGTAGCAAGGTAAACCTTCTCTCCATCAGTGTTGACTAGGAGGGCCAGGAAGCAGGAAAGTTTTAAGTTCATTTGAGCAGAACTTGACCCTGAAAGGTACCTATAGAAACCTAGAAGAAACTTAGCTTATTCTTTAGTCTTTTTGCCTCAGCATAACCATTAGCAAGCATTCAGACATTCTACTACAGAACAGGCAGCAACCGATCCCATTCCCCTGGCAAATCTCCTTCAGATGCAAAACCATGGTTTAGCATAATAATCTCTAGTAAACTCTTAGGCTCCTTGTCAAGACAGAAGATCAAAGATCACCGTCTGACTGACCAAAGTAATAATAAGACCACCCCACCTTTGGTCAAGGAACTTGTGAGTTGCAAATGTCTGAGTTTACAAATTGCAAATGTCTAACAAGTCTCTTGCAGGAATCCTCTCCTCCCTCCCCACTAGGGTTAACCTAATCAGCCCTCTGTGAACTACATGATACAGTTAAGCCCCACCATGGCAGCAATCATGTGACTAACCCACCCATCTGCCTGCTATTCATCACCTGACATCATCGGTACCTGTGCTTATCTGCCCCTTTGTGATGATGTGGAAGCAGACCACCACCCAATCACCTTAATGATCTTCCCCCACCAAGGGAAATGGTAAAAAGGACTCAACCACAAGCAATCAGTGGCCATTGCCTTGCTAGAGTCTGGTGTGGCCATGTGCTCTTTGAGCCATGGCTGTCGCCATGCTTCCTGGCTTTGGTCCCCCTCCCCCACCTTAGGGGATAAATCTTCTCTCTTCCTTCTCTTTCCCTCTCTAATTTACTTTTAAACAAACTTTTCTTTCTTAACCTTTTTGTGTGTCGCAATTCTTTGCATCTACTCGGATCTCTGGGTTCCCAGTGCTCACCTACGGCTTGCCAGCCCTGGCGGTGCTGTGGGCCTCCCTCGCCTCGTCTCTCCATCCACCCTCACCCTGTCCTTCAGAACCCTAACAGACCCTTCCTCCATCTCCTCCCTGAAAGGGGTTGTAGGTGGCCTGAGCCAGCCTTGGCATCTGTGAGTCGTGAATAGGAGCAGGGTCCAGAACAATTGGCCACCTGCCCTGCAGATAATTGAAAAGAAAGGAGCTAAGAAGCTGGCATCTCCCCTTGGGTGAGTAATTTGAGTTTTGACAGAGAAGAGAATTTTCCTTTTCCTCAGCCTGGGAGCATGGCTTTCTAAACCCAGAAGGTGGCATCTATTCCCATTTCAATACAGACTGATTTCTGGCTGCCTGGGACCCCCATGGTTCTTTTCTATCAAATTTGCATTGCAATGATTGGAGACTGCAGGAGATTGGGATCCAATTTTTTTTTTTAACTGTGCGTTTATCAATGCAGAAGTCTGCCCAAAGTTAACTTCATCTTGTCCCAGGAAAAGCACCCCCCTCCTACCCTATGCCCAATCTGATACCTACTTCAAAATGAAAAGAAGAAAAGTTTAATAAAAATCAAAAGGTTCACTAGACTGAATACTTATCATCACTGTGGTGATCAAAAATGTGTAAGAATATCTCACAGAAGATGTACAGGGAGTCAGATTAAGAAATTCTGTCCCTGAGAAACAGGCAGCTTTCTTCTTCAAAGCTCTGGTGTATCAAAGTCTCCTAGAGAAAGAGAAGTGGGTGGGAGATAGAAACTGGGTTTTGAAGACAAGTTCTGGGGAGACAGCAAAATACTCTCCAAATTAATAAGGAATTCTCACAGAAAGGGTAGGCTCCTGGTTATCTGCACTAACAGAAGGTCTCAGAAAGTCAGAACTTCAGATTGCTGGGCCCAAGCTGTCACTGAGTCTTGCGTGAGGAAACCGAGGCACAGCAAGGATGGTGATTCACAGGGAGATTGAGGTCTGCTCAAATGTCACCCTGTGTAAGCCTTGCCAGGGTGTTAATTTGCTAATGAGACAATTCCACTGGGGTGTGGACACTTTCTGGATGTCAACTGAGCATCAAAGCATGAGGGAAATCAGACCATTCAATCTGTGAAGAGCTGTCAACTACTTGGAACTCAGCCAGTCTGGAACCTGTAGGTAATTACACAAGGTTATATGGAGAGTTTTCTACAGAATTAGACTTAACTCCTGATGATCCAACTCTCAGTGCAAACCTATGACATAGTGAGTAAGAGATGTTCTCCAAAAGAGATAGGCCAGGTCCAGGCCCTGGTTCTACCAGCTACTCGCCAGGTAACCTTGGGACTTACTTGACTTTCTCCTCCTCGGTTTTCTCATCAGTTGCAATGGGGCTGCTGAGATTAACATCTAAAATACTCATAAATCTAGGAGCATCCTCCCATTTTCATGAAGTAAGATGAATCACAGATAAACTACTTGATCCTGCCCCGAATCCAGGAGACAAGAGTGGGCTGCAGGGGGGTGGGGCACAAGGTAGCATCTGCCAACTGGAAGGGGACTGCACAAGATCTAGAGGCCACAGGGTCCAGGGCTCCCCAGGCTGAACTTGCACCTACTCACACTGATGTGAAAGGACCTGTTGTGAGAGGGGTCCCAGTTGGTCCCAGAAGTGAGAAGAAGCACTGTGCTCTGCCCCAGTGACCTCCTGTCAACTAAGCCAAGTATGGAAGGTGCTTGATGTTCTGCACGCAGGGCCAAAGCTTACTGGCCCAGCCCTGCCAAATATCTTCCCTAAGTTAATTTATATGTTTGATAGCATCATTACAATCAAAATCTTATTACATTATTTCTATAACCTGACGAAAAATCTTCAAGTTTACCTGGAAAAATAAATAGCCAAGAACAGTCAGTAAAAGTTGCAAAAATGAGAAAAATGGAAAGGAAATTTTCATGTCAAATACAAGGTAGTATTACTGTTCAAAGCAATTACAGCAGTATGGCAGTGGGCGGGACAAGATACATGTAGACAGGAATAACTCTTCCAGAAACAGATCTAAGTAAACATAGAATTTCAAAAAAGGGAGATGGATTATTGATAAGTAGCAAGGAAAATCTGAGATATAAGCATTCAGACAGAAACAAAGTCCAAGTCTTATCTCATAGCATATACCAAAATAAACTTAGATGTTTTAAAATTTTAATAGAAAATAATAAAAATAAAATCATGAAACTTACAAAAGAACAAAATGTAGAACATTTTATACTTCATCTCAAAATAAGCACCATCTTTAAAAGGAAATAAATTTATATAAAAAGTTTGTGGGGTTTTTTTTGTTTTTTTTTTTTTAGTTGGAGTCTCACTCTGTCACCCAGGCTGGAGTGCAGTGGCCGCTCCCGGCCACCGCACCGCAGCCTCGACCTGGTGGGCTCCAGTGATCCTTCTGCCTCAGCCCTCCAAGTAGCCGGAATTACAGGCATGCGCTACCATGCCCGGCTGATTTTTTGATTTATTGTAGAGATGAGGTCTCGCTGCCCAGGCGGGTCTCGAACCCGCGGGCTCAGGCAATCCACTCACCTCAGCCACCCAAAGGTGCGGGATTACAGGCTGAGCCACCGAGCCTGGCGAAGTTTATGTATTAAACTGCGTAAAAATAAAAACAAAGTTTGCTAAAATATTAGCACAAACAGAATTCAGGGGAAAAACAACAAAAAATAAAAATTTCATAGCAGTATATTATAGTTAATGTTCTTAATACATAAAGTGCTTTTAGAAAACAACAAGAAAATAAAGTAATAACCCAAATTGGAAAATGAGCAAGGAGGAATATCTGATAACTTGTGAAAGAAAAGGAAGGAAAAAGTGCTGAAGAAAACATACAAAAAATTGCTTCAATAGTGATCAAATGCATGATATTTACCACAATTAATAAATTTTTACATTTTTATTTTCTTAATAAAGATTACTTGTCTTAAGGAAGATTCTAGAATAACAATGACAGCAGCCTGTGGAAGAAGAACCAAAGAAAAGATAAACAATTACTGGAGTGAAGGTTATTACCAACCAGCTCTGACTATTACCAGTTGATTATGGGATATACTTATACTCAATAAGCATTCATTGCTTATCTGAAATCCAAATTTAACTGGGCAACCTTTATGCCACTTGATAACCCCACATTGGGCCAGTAAGCTTTGGCCTTGCATGCAGAACATCAAGCACCTTCCACACTTAGCTTAGTTATCAGGAGGTCACTGGGGCAGAGCCCGGTGCTTCTTATCACTTCTGGGACCAACTGGGACCCCTCTCACAACAGGTCTCTCCACATCAGTGTGAGTAGGTGCGAGTTCAGCCTGGGGAACCCTGGACCCTGTGGCCTCTAGATCTTGTGTACCTGCTCAGATGAACTCCAACATAATATCCAACCAATGGGGGCCTCCTCTATCTTTCAAGAAGGGAAGTGAAGCACTTCTGCACTCAAGTGTTCAGAGGATCAACATGCTTCTTTGATCTGCTTGGATAACCCATCCAGAGTCTCAGCATCTCAACCCTTTACTATCAAGGCCCTGAGTTACAGGAAGGATACTTTCATGGTCTGACACTCTAGTCCTCTCTCCAGTTCCCCATTTTTGCAATTAAGTCTGGGGCCTGATCTCCAGCTTTTATTACCACAGAAGCAGGCGATTCTTTGAAGAGGGTCTCTGACTTACACGTTACCTTAATTGGTGATGGATCAACCTAAGTTCATCATATTCTCTCTCCTGAACACAATTCTTTTACTTTCTTTTTCTCTGTTCCAGAAAAATGGCAGAGGTATTACATGAGCCAGTGTAAATGTTTTTACGTGCTTTCAATCTCTCTCCACACAGGTAGGAATTTTTATAACCGACAGCTCCCAAACACCAGGAACTAACGATTCTCCACCTCTTCCAGTGGTGCCCTCAACCCTCACCCCAGTCAGTTGACAAGACAGTGATACCAACTCCAGAACCCCACCCTCGAAGTCCACGTCCTGGGTGGCAGCTTCTACTAACCAAGAGCGATTTTCCAGTCAAGAGGAGCAGTCGTGGGCTGTTTGCTTCCTAATCCCAGCAGCCAAGGGCTCTTTGTAGACATCACACACTTTCCACAACCACCAGGTAAACAGAGGTAATGACAACAATGTCGACCGTGGACCAGGCATGTCATCATCAGTTATAATTGTCAATGTGAGTTTTTGTTTTCTCAAAAGGGGTGGGGGTGTCATGATAATTGCTATGGTGTAAATGTTTGTGTCCCCCACCCTGCGTCCAAATACAAATATTAAAATCTCAGTCCCCAATGTGATGGTTTTAGGAGGCAGGACCTTTGGGAAGTGATTAGGTCATGAAGAAGGGTCCTCAAGAATAGGATCAGTGCCCTTTTAATAGAGACCCGAGAGGCACCATCCCCACTCCCACCTTGTGAGGGCATAGCAAGAAGGCACCATCTATGAATCAGGAAGCCCTCACCAGATGCCAAATCTTCAGGAGCCATCATTTCCAGCTTCCAGAACTATGAGAAACACATCTCTACAGTACTTTGCTATTGCAGCCCAAATAAACTAAGACAAGATTAACTGAGGAACGTTACACATACCCATCTTCACCTTCTGTGCATTTATAAGACCAGACTCCAGATTTAACCTTTGAAACACCTTAGAAAATTGAGTGACAACTTCCTGGTACCAAGCCCTTCCTCAACACATGTAGAAAGTCCTGGATTCCCCACTTTCTGATTTATCTACCTTTTGCAGATAATCAACTTCTCCCCACCCTTCCAAGTTCTGTTCCCACCTGAGGCAGGGGCTGGAAGCTGAAGGTCACTCTCCCAGGATCCCTTGCTATCCAGTTTTCAGGATTCTGCCAAGAAAGACACTTGTGTGAGATTTGGAAAGCAGACAAAAATGCCATTATATTCCTCTAGTAGAGACAGATGTGTGGCTAAATGAGAGACTGCAGCAAATTCAGAACAAGCTTCTATGAATTTCCTGCTAGGTGCTGAAGGAAGCTAAGGTCACTGCAATGCATGCATGCCCCAGACTGCTGGGAGCTAGCAGTTTCTCCTTCTGAATGTTAGCCCTCAGCCCTTCCCATGTTTTGAAAGATATCTGATTTCCTAATTTAAACATCCTTCTCAAAGAAACCTCAAGCAGTTTCTGTTTCCTTACTGAACCCTGACAGATACTATTCCCAACACTCTTTTTCATTCCCTCAAAATGGTAACAACATATTAAATGGGTTATGAATTAAGAATCTTCAGTCAAACAAACTATTGGGATGCTGGTAATATCTGTATAAAGTGGGCACAGTCAAGGGTATCCTGCACCAAACCAGAAGTTAGTCTATCACCTACCAAAGATGGAATATTCAGCTAAGAGGGACTTAGCCCTTAATGTATTAACTTGAGGATCATACCCAAGCATAGTTTCTTGGAGAGGAAAGCCCTTTCAGAATTTGAGGGATGGTCCAAAACTAATAATCAAATTATCAAGTTACATATGTTACAATCAAAAATGGTCAGCTGAGCTGCATCCCGGTCATCCCTTCCAAACATGGCCACTTACAGTGAATCTGCTCCATCTGGACTCAAGCCATTGTAGAGAAGTTGGAACACACCACTGCCAAGATCATGCCCATGGGACCAGTCACTGCCCCAGCTTCAATTCTGTTATGACACAGAAGGTCAAACCTTCCTGCCTGGTCAGACACCCTTAAACCTGAATGCACCTGGGCTGTGTGCAGAGAAAGGAAGTCCTCAGCCAGCATGAATATCATGGTCTGGCTTGAAATACACATCAGATGCCAGAAGCACATCATTGTGACACTATAGAATATTACCCAATGATTGGGAGACCAGGCCAGCTCTGGGTTGCTCCCAGGGCCTGGTATGTTGATAACAATGAAGATGTGCTAGCCATATTGAGCATGGTCCTGTCTGTCAAGCAGCAGGGTAACTGTGAAGCCATTTCTGCGGCTCAGCCCTAGAAGTGACCACCTTGTGCAAATGATCTCATTCCACTTCAAGAACAGGAACAAAGATAAGTCAAAGGACAAAAACATGTCCACAACAAGAACGCATCAACTCCAGTCTCAGTCACAGGCCCAAACATGGGCATCCAGGCAGCAGGACTTGCCTCTCACACAGGGCACCAAGCACCACATAGCCTAAATCTTATGTGATGGGCAAAAATGAGATCTAAAAACATCGGTGAAGCCCTGGTTTTATTGCACAGGATGCTGTGGTGTGAGGCTTTTATGTGACACTTAATTTAAAATCAAGGCAATTATAAGATGTGTAATATAAAAATGTGCACACAAAAAACCTCACCCTTTAAATAGAGCAGGAAACTGCATTGGATCGGAGCTGAGACTTGATAATCTGAGGGTGGCACAGAGAAAAGGATGCTAGAGGATATCGAATAAGAAGAGCTTGATGCTATCTCTTGGGCTCTTTGGGGATAACCCACCCCCAGAACCATCCCATGATCCTCCAGCACCCACGAGAATTTGGGATCCAGAGGCCATTATGTGTATAGACATAAGCATCCCTGGGAATCCTGGCAAATGTCAGCTGTGTATCTTTGGAAAATCCCTGATACCCTGTAGGACAGTGAAAGGAGTCTCAGAACATAAGATCAGAACTATTGCTGTAAAGAGATATTTTGTACTCTCAGGAACTGTGGAACTGGGTCACTGTCGTTCTTGGTTGGGGAGATGCTTTGGTTACCATGCTAATGACTCCCTGGATCATAGACTCCCTTTCCCTGTCATAATCCTGACCTATAATGCCTGCAAGTCTCTGTGTATCTCTGCTACATATTCAAAGAGGCTGGCAGGACACAGGGCAGAGGAGAACTAGACATCACCAGTCCATCATACTTGCCATTCTTATTAGCTTGATGACTTTATCTGCTTCCTAGATCATAAGATTCTCCTGATTGCTGAAACTGTGGTATTTACCTGTACCCCAGCTTTGGAATTTATTTAGTTAAACGCCACCATCACCTAACATCATCACCACAATCATCATCATCACCATCACAATCATTGGAACCAGAATCATCATGATTTTTATTTTGAATTATTCTGCCTTCTGGCATCTGTTTCCTTCTGGTAAAGTCATACATAACTAGATGAAAAACTCATTGGGAACAAGAATTTGTGGTAATCTGCTCTTCTTTGAGACCACCAGGGTCAAAGCCATTCTCCATATCTAACTGCTCCCATGCTGACTTTTTAAAGAATTTATCTCTGTGTTTCTATCTTTCCCATGTTCTCTACTGCATTCATCTGCTTGTTTGTTTTTCTCTTTATGTTGACACTCTGTTTTACAAAGGGTTTGAATCCCTGGCCCAGAGCTTGATCAGCTCATGTCTCAATCCTCCTGACTTCCTCTCCTCAGACACACAAGCTGCATTGCCACTGTCTTGATCTTTCTATATTATTTTCTCCCTGGCACTAAGAAAGGCAACATAAAACCTGCAATGGCTCCTGCTGTCTCTAGGGAGAAGAATCTGACCTATGAGATTCCACATCACAGTTGTCCCTGATCCGTATGCCCAGCATAACTCACCTTCTATTCATTCACACCTGAGTATCCTGTGGCACACAGGACTGTGGATGGTTATAAAGAGGCCAGCTGCACTTAGACCAGCTCCTGGTTTCCTCCAGGGTTACCCTCTTTAAACATAGTTTATTCAGATGCCATTTCCTCGTCAAGCACAGTTTGGAACATTGCACCACTTATACTGTGTGCACTCGCCTTGGGACCTGCGTAACCAATCTGAGTCCCAGTTATACCACTTTAAGAACTGAGTAGTTGGCCGGGCTCGGTGGTTCAGCCTGTAATCCCGCGCTTTGGGAGGCTGAGATGAGTGGATTGCCTGAGTCCGCGGGTTCAAGACCCGCCAGGCAACTTGGCGAGACTTCATCTCTACAATAAATCAAAAAAGTAGCCGGGCATGGTAGCGCGTGCCGTTCAGCTACTTGGAAGGCTGAAGTGGAAGGATTGCCGGAGCCCAGCAGGTCAAGGCTGCAGTGGCTGGGAGTGGCCTCTGCACTCCAGTCTGGGCGACAGACTGAGACTCCAACTCCAAAAAAAAAAAAAAAAAAAGAACTGAGTAGCTCTAGTGAATTAATTAAACTTTTTATGCTACAGTTTCTTCTTCTGGAAAATGGAACTCACAATAATACTAACAACAGAAAAACAAGCTTTCAGAAGTTGTCATACAGTATGAACCGGTTAATTTAGAAAATTCTTGACATCACTCCTGACTTGAAAAAACATTCAATCAATGGTACTGGAGTGGCCTTGTGTTTTGTTATCATGAATTTCTAGGCCAACACTGACTGAATTCCCAACTTCCCTCAGACCACCTGGAGCAGATGTTGTCTATTTTTCACATAGTTGCACTATTGACACTGAACATTCTAGAGAGTTCCCTGAGGGCAGTAGCCACACATCAAACAGCCTCCATCATCATTCCTCACAAAACCTCATACATATTAGGATGCACAAATTTTAGGATCCCAGTTCATCTATGATGGCTGCCCACCATAGCAGAGACAACATCTAGGTAGCAGAGGTCTGAATTTGGAGAATTTTTGAGGCAGAGTATCCCTGAGCAAGAGTCCCCAAGAAATCATGTTGCATGACTGATGTTTTCTCCTCAAATCTATGATCTCCATAGTTGATTACAAAAGAAAAACAAACTAATTAACCTTTTGAAAACATCCCTCTAATCAATCATGTATTTCATGGTTTCATTAGCTATGGGGCCAAACTCAACCAGGCAATCATATTTAATTCCTTGCATACCAGTTTATAAAGGATAGCTTATGGCTGCCTGCTCATTAGCAGTGTAAGGTAGGATTTCTGCTGCAGGTTAATTCCTTTTTATAATTAAACCACATTAGGGCATCCCAAGATATCACAGAGCCCTCGATGTCTTATGATGGATGGGAGGACTGATTACAGTTTGGAACCTTTGCAGACAGCTGCTTTTTCCTTCACCCTTTCCTGAGCAGTCATTGGTGTTTTGCCAGAGGTGGCCATCTTAGTTTGAGCACTGCTGCTATAACAAAATATCTGAGACTGTGCAATTTATAGAGAAAAGTTGCTTATGAGGATCAAGGTCTGGAGACCGGGAAGTGCAAGATCAGATTGCTGCACCTGGCAAAGGTATCTTAACATGGCAAATGGCATCACGTAGCAGGAACAAGAGAGGCAGCCTCACATCAGGACAACCCGCTCTCATGGAAACTAATGCAGTCCCACAACACTGAGGACCCTCTCCCTTGAGAAAGGCATTAATCCTTCAGCCTGAGCTTTGGGGAAAAACTATATTCAAGACAGGGCAGTGACTTTTCTTGAGTTGTTTGACTTTATCAGGTTGCCAATGGAGACTTTTAATCGGGCAGTTGTTGACAGCCCCAGAAACATTTTATATATTTAAGCAGAGTTTTCAAGGAAGAAAGGACAAGGTTAGGGTGCGTGTTATGATTTGACTCTTCTCACCTTCAACACTTTCAACATCAGGTTTACCAACATCATTGCTACTGTCACTGTCTAAAGGTAAACTTCTCTGCCATAACTTTCAGTCAAACAACCACAAACTGACAGCCCTACCACCTCAACTGCAGAAACAAAGGTGTGGATTCCACTTACCCTCTCATCTGGCTACCTTTCATTTCCATATCTAGCTACCTTTGGTTTCCATATAAAAAAAGCAGAAGAGTAAGGCCATCTCCACTTTGATCTTAAAATACTAGAACAACAAGGAGACTTGGAGGGCTAGAATGCTGAGATATTAACCAAGATTTCCCATTGTGCTAAACCCCTTTAGGCAGATTTTTCTCTGTGTTCCATCAGAGGTAACCAATTCACTGGGGGAGGATTAGGAATTTTTATGACTTAAGTTTTTAAAAAAAATAAAACCCATAGTAAATATCAAAACCTTAAAAAGATGTCTTTTGGAGTTGTAGGAACCAGTATATTTTAAGTACCAAAAAAAAATTGAAAACATATGGATGCTGTTAATTTAGGAAGGAAGACTGAGGCTATAAAAACTAGTTTTCCTACCAAAAAAAGAAATGAAGTTCATTGTGTTATAAGAAGGGGGAAGAGAAATAAACAGATAAGAAATGGGGCTCAGAAGCCTGTGGATCCCTAAGTCACCTCATCTTCCTCTCACCCTTACTCAAATCACATTTTAAAAAAAACCCCACACCTGGATTTTTCTAAGGAACCTCTGACCAAGAGCAACTTATTCAATACCAGGGTGACCATTTGCCCAGAAATGAGGGATTTCCCAGGCTACAGAATTTTTTCTGCTAAAACCAGGAATGTCTTAGGCCATCAGGATGAGTGGATCACCCCTGCAGAAGTACTCACCTCATATTAAGATGATGAGTTCTCATGAAGGGAATCAAGCAGGATGTAGACAATGAGAGTATAAAAAGAAAAGAAAGGAAGAAATAAGGAAAGCAAATGACAGACAAGGCGTTGTCAGAAAAATGTCATTGAGGGCTTCAGGGCTATAATTCGACCTATCACTGTGAGTTCAGAGAACTTGGGTGAAAATTCAAAAAGCTAATTCAGAGCTGGGAGAGCTGAGGAAACATAGGGAGGAGGAGCACAGAGAAGTGAATGAAATCTTATTTCTCTCACAGGACTCAAAGAAGTAATTGAGTAGAGAAACGTTCCCATTGCCAAAGAGAATACCACTTTGGAAGCAGCACAAAAGCAAACAAATATTCCTGGGAAAAGATGTGAGGTGCACACAGGACATGATTGAGAAAGCAATGGGAAGTAAAGCTAAACTAAGCCAAGAATTTAAGATGATGAAAGAGGAAATGATTGGAATGAAAAACAGAGAAGGTATGACAAGAACACAACTGCATCTCTAAAGGACAGGAGAGAAATAGTACACAGACATAATTCAAGAAAATTTTTCTGAAATAAAATACAACTTGACTTGAAAGACAAAAAGGCTCATTGTATTCACAAGATATAGGAAGATACAAAATAATCAATACCATGATAGCCTGGAAAAATTACTGGAGTTTACTCATCGTAAATGAACTTTCTGAGGATGTGAGAAAACAGACCAAGACACTTGGGAAGGAAAACAACAATTCTAACTAGACTTAGTCTTCTTAAAAAAAAAAAAAAAAGATTTGATTCTAGGAGGTAGAAAAATGCCTACAAAACCTTCAAAGTTTATAGTGTTAACTTAAAACATTCAGATACCAGAGCAAGATAGATATATTTGAGCATTCAAAGATTCAAGAAATGTAATTCTAGTGAGTAGGGAGCGAAACCTTAACAAAAGGATGTATGTGAGAACTGCCTGTGCTTCACTGCAACATTAAGAACAAAATAAGCACGGGAATTATGGATTATAATAGAAGGCAAATGTTATAAGTCATGGCAATATAGAAATAACATAACCAATAAAGATGATGGGAAAACAGAGAGAGAGAGAGAGAAACCTGCTGAATGGAATTGTTTCGGGTAGAAAGGGGGAAAAGTACATTCTAACACTTCCCTAATGTATTGTTAAGCTCAAAAGATAACATTTAACTGACAATATAAGTAAATATGTATATGTAGATCTATAAAATAAAAGAGCAGCATCCAAAAGTCCCAGGTCCAGATAGTTTCACAGATGGGTTCTGAAAACTCTTAAAGGGTAGATTATTATGATACTGCCTGAACTGTTCCAGAGGACAAAGAAAAAGAAGAAAGTTTCCAGGTCACATAAAAATACAGGTGGAATCATGGTGAAACCAAAGCACTACAAAGAAAACACAAGAAAGAAGATACTAATCTCACTTATGAATACAACATCCATGCAAAATGTATTAGACACACCCTAAGTATCAGAGAACAGATTCTAATAACAAAATTTTTAAAAAATGACAAAGCAGAGTTTCTTTCAGGAATTCAGCGATGGTTCAATATTTGGAGAATCAAATAACATAACTCACCATTTCAATTGATTAAAACTGGAAAATCGTATGATTAATTCCAGATGTTGAAAAGTCATTTGTCTCTTCAATTCCATTTTTGATAGGTAAAACTCCTAATAACACAGATGTTAATGAATACTGCTTTGCCGTGACCTTGTTCACATATATATGTTTGTATGTGTGTGACCATATATGTAATATATCCAAGATAAAATCATTAAACTTAAAAAGATACAAAGGAGTGTAGGTTTTGTAAGAGAGAAATGCATGTGTGGGAAAGGCACTGTAGATCATGAACTATCTCTGCAACTATAAACAAGAAACAGGTATTAGTGGGAGCCTTTTGGAGCAGAACCAGGGGACAGAGGTAAATGAAATACTTTTTTTTTTTTTTTTGAGTTGGAGTCTCACTCTGTCACCCAGACTGGAGTGCAGTGGCTACTCCTGGCCACCACAGCCTCGACCTGCTGGGCTCCAGCTATCCTTCCGCCTCAACCTTCCGAGTAGCCGGAATTACAGGTGCGCGCTACCACGCCCGGCTAATTTTTTTATTTTATTGTAGAGATGAGGTCTTGCCTGCCCAGGCGGGTCTCGAACCCACGGGCTCAGGCAATCCACTCACCTCAGCCTCCCAAAGATATGGGATTACAGGCTGACTTTTAAAAAATATTCGATTCCAAATTTCACTTGTGCCTTTTAACAAGCGTATCTTTATAAATAACAATTTTGCAACATTGTTATTGTAGAGCAGTGACTTTCATTTCCAGGGGCCATAGGCAATGTCTGGAGACACTTTTAGTTGTCACAGCTCCGGGGTGGGGAGGGTGGAGGTCACTAGGTGGTAGACATCAGGGGTGCTGCTCAACAGCCTACAAAGTTCAAGACAACTGCCTACAGCAAGCATTTACCTGGCCTCAAATGACACTCCTGCCGAGGTTGAGGAACTCTGTTACAGAGTGGTAATTTCTACCACAGAGGTAACTATGAGGCAATCAGAAGTGTATGGAACTTAAATCAGAGAATCTGAAGTTTCCTCTGTCATTTATTGGCAACTTGACCTTGAGCAAATCATTCTTCCACACAAAGCTTCACTATTCTCACCTATAATTGTAAGGTGATAGTGTAAAACATGAAGGATGTAATCCTTGGGAAGTGGCCATGCAAACTCTGAACAACTCCATTTAGCAGGCTTGGCTGGAGTGGAAGGAAGACAGACCTGTCAGAACCCTGCCCTGGGAACTCATCACCTGGTGGAAGAGGGGACAAATAAACAGAAAATTTCAATGTGTATTTCAGTGATAAGACAGAGACATGGAGAGAGTTTTGGAAGCAAGACTTGGAGGTCACTTCAGGCAAATAGGACATATACAAACTAGGAAGACTTGAGCACACTGGGCACCTCCAGGCACTAATCACCTCGCACCTGGAGAAGAGCAGCTATCCGCAGAGTCATCAAGCACGTTACCTGTTGATCACACATGAAACACATTTGATATCCCATGCTTATCAGTAAGCACACAAGGGGTGTGTGTGTGTGTGTGTGTGTGTGTGTGTGTGTGTGTATGTGTATACAGTCATACCTCAAAGATATTGCAGTTTTTGTTCCAGACCACCATAAGAAAACAAATATCACAATACAAGGAGTCCTACAAAGAATATAGTTTCTCAGTGCATATAAAAGTTGCATCTGGCTCACTCGCTGTCGCTGGCCCGCGCTCTGTGTTCTCTTGTCGCCCCACCACCCCGCATCTCCGCCGATCGCAATGGAAGAAAAAATCGCCGCGCTCGTCATTGACAATGGTTCCGGCATGTGCAAAGCTGGCTTTGCTGCGGACAGTGCTCTCCGAGCCGTGTTCCCCTCCATCGTCGGGCATCCCCGACACCAGGGCGTTATGGTGGGCATGGGTCAGAAGGACTCTTACGTGGGCGACGAGGCCCAGAGCAAGTGAGGCATCCTGACCCTGAAGTATCCCATCGAGCATGGCATTGTCAACCAACTGGGACGATATGGAGAAGATCTGGCACCACACGTTCTACAATGAACTGCGTGTGGCTCCCGAGGAGCACCCGGTGCTGTTGACCGAGGCCTCCCTGAACCCTAAGGCCAACAGAGAGAAGATGACTCAGATCATGTTTGAGACCTTCAACACCCCGGCCATGTATGTGGCCATCCAGGCCATGCTCTCCCTGTACACGTCTGGTCGTACCACTGGTATTGTCATGGACTCTGGAGACGGGGTCACCCACACGGTGCCCATCTACGAGGGCTACGCCCTCCCCCATGCCATCCTGCATCTGGACCTGGCTGGCCGGGACCTGACTGACTACCTCATGAAGATCCTCACGGAGCGTGGCTACAGCTTCACCACCACAGCTGAGCGGGAGATTGTGCATGACATCAAGGAGAAGCTGTGCTACGTTGCCCTGAACTTCAAGCAGGAGATGGCCACCACCGCATCTCTTCCTCCCTGGAGAAGAGCTACGAGCTGCCTGATGGCCAGGTGATCACCATTGGCAATGAGCGGTTCTGGTGTCCAGAGGCGCTGTTCCAGCCCTCCTTCCTGGGCATGGAATCCTGCGGCATCCACGAGACCACCTTTAACTCCATCATGAAGTGTGACGTAGACATCCGCAAGGACCTGTACGCTAACACAGTGCTGTCTGGTGGCACCACCATGTACCCAGGTATTGCTGACAGGATGCAGAAGGAGATCACTGCCCTGGCGCCCAACACCATGAAGATCAAGATCATTGCTCCCCCTGAGCGCAAGTACTCCGTGTGGATCAATGGCTGCATCCTGGCCTCTCTGTCCACCTTCCAGCAGATGTGGATCAGCAAGCAGGAGTATGATGAGTCGGGCCCCTCCATCGTCCAACCCAAATGCTTCTAAACAGACTGTGAGCAGATGCATAGCATTTGCTGCATGAGTTAACTCGTAAGTATAAATTTGCCCTGGCAAATGTATACACCTCATGCTAGCCTCACGAAACTGGAATAAGCCTTTGAAAAGAAATTTGTCCTTGAAGCTTGTATGATATCAGCACTGGATCATAGAACTTGTTGCTGATTTTTGACCTTGTATTCAAGTTAACTGTTCCCTTGGTATTTGTTTAATACCCTGTACATATCTTTGGTTTAAACCCTTAGTACACATGTGGCTCAGTCACTTCATGGCTGAGGTGAGAACATGCTTATGGAAGAGAAGTCTGTGATCTGTGAATCTGTGTGACCAAGAGTCTTGATCTGTGCAGGGTATTAATGTGTCAGAGCTGAGTATTCCAGGATTTCTCTAGAGATTGGCAAGAGCTGAACAAGTTGTCATTTCTGTCTTGCCAGCTGGTCTAACAGGGTTGGAAAGGTCCCAGCCTTAGGACCCAGTTTCCTAACTGTTTTCCTGCCAGAACACCGTGGGTTGTTACTTGCCTTGAGTTGGAAGCGGTTTGCATTTACACCTGTAAATTTATTCATCCTTTTAATTTATGTAAGGTTTTTGTACGCATTTCTTAATTCTTTAAGAGATGACAGCAGATTTTGGTTTTCTACTATTATGTGAGAACATTAGGCCCCAGCAACACGTCATTGTGTAAGGAAAAATAAAGTGCTGCAGTATAAATAAAAAAAAAAGTTGCATCTGCCAAATATTATAGTAAGTGGGCAATAACATTATGTCTAAGAAAAAAAAACCAATGTTCATACCTTAATTAAACAATACTTTACATAAAAAATGCTGACACAGAGATAGGAAGTGAGTGCATGTTGCTGGAAAAAAAATTTGCTTGATGTAAGGTTGTCACAAAACTTTATTTTGTAAAAAATAAAACCACAATATATGTGAAGAGCAATAAAGCAAAATGCAATAAAATGAGACATGCCCGTATATATACAAATATGTGTATATATGCAAATGTGTATATAAATGTGTATACACCCACACACACACACACACACACACACACACAATTAAACTTCTATGAACTCATACTTCCCTTTCCTCCATGCTTACTAGTTTGCGTTCTATTATGACCTAACTCAAAAAATGCTGATTACAGCCCCTTTAAATGACCTCAGGACTCAGCAGTGAATCACAGCTCAAGTTTGACACACATGATGCTTCCTCCCCAATGTGGAGACAAATAGGAGCACACCAGTACCCAGGGAGAAATGCATCTTCTTTGACTCCCCAGTGCCCTAAGCAAAATCCCAGGTTCTTCTGGCCTGTGGCCTCCTAACTGTAGCCCTGAGGACCTGCCAGTCCTGCCCCCCACCCTCTCGCCTCATTCTGTAAGCATACTACACGACTTGGTTTTTGCCCTGAGCTTCTTTGCTGTGTAGCACACCTGAACAGGGCCTGTCAGGATAAATGTTCCTCTTGATTTTTCTGCTTCTAATGTTGTGATAGAGGAGTTTCTTTTCTGGCTGGAGCCATGGAGGGTATCAAAGAGAAGAAAAAAGAAGATTCTTGCTGAGTTAGAAACCCTTAAGAAAAATTGAAGGAATTTCACAGGACTGAGGACCAACTGCCTGAAAAAGAAGTTTGCCCAAAAGAAACTTAGGAAGGCAAAAAGCAAGTGTAGCTATAAGAAAGTTGCACACCACTGCCAGAAATGTGGGCAGAGGCTCAGGACGAGGGTCTACTTGGTTGAGACAGTAAGAAAAGTGGCAATTTGTGTGCACCTGTGGAACCCAGCCTGGCCTTTCTCCCCAGGATCAGAGGTGTTGGCGGTGCAAGCCAGAAGGTCTGAAGGTGTTACAGCTTCTTTGCTTTTGCTGTATCCTCGATAGCACCTTTGGCAAGCTCAGCAAGCCTTCAGTTATGCTGAGGATGGTGTATTACATGGGGGCACCCAAACCTGAAGTCAGTAAATCAGCTGATCTGCCAGGTGTGGTTATAGCAAAATCAACAGAAAGTGAATTGCCTTGAGAGAGAAATCTTGGATTGCTGAATCTCTTGGTAAATATGGTGTCATCTGCAAGGAGGGTCTGATTCCTGAGATCTATACTGTTGGAAAATGCTCCAAAGAAGCAAACAACTTTCCTAGGGCCCTTCAAATTATCTTCTCCATGAGGTAGAATGAAGAAAAGGACCTTTCATTTTGTGGAAGATGGAGATGTGAAAGACCAATTCAACAGGCTGAATAGAAGGATGAGTGGAGGTGACTACCATGACTACTTTTGTAATCTGGCCGGTTAATAACAATGAATGCTTTCAAATTGAAAAGAAAAAAATAACACGGAGGAAAACACATAGCTTCTGGTTAGATAAGTTGGCTAAGATGTAGATTTGCGCCTAAGCAAGTAATCTTAAAGTTTATTCTTACACAGAAAATGTTTCTAAATAGCCTTTAACTCCCCAAATAAACTTTTGTATCCCTGGGAGCAGGACACAAAAGTAAAGGATTTTAGGGTGTAAATTCATCTGTCCACCGGAGCATTGACTTGTCACCTTAGCACAGCAATGTTTTGGCACCAGTGTCAAGGATATGAAGCGTGACTTCCTTGGACATAAACAGTGGACAATAATCCTCCCCTTATCTATGTTTTTATTTACTTATTTATTTATTTTTTGAGTTGGAGTCTCACTCTGTCATCCAGACTGGAGTGCAGTAGCCACTCCCAGCCACCGCAGCCTCGACCTGCTGGGCTATGGCTATCCTTCCACCTCAGCCTTCCAAGTAGCTGGAACTACAGGCGCGCACTACCACACCCGGCTGATTTTTTGATTTATTGTAGAGATGAGGTCTCACCAAGTTGCCCAGGCGGGCCTCGAACCCGCGGGCTCAGGCAGTCCACTCACCTCAGCCTCCCAAAGGCGCAGGATTACAGGCTGAGCCACCAAGCCCAGCCCTTTATCTATGTTTAGGAGTTTTCCATTGTATATGACTTTGAAGTAAGTCTGTAAAGCAGTCAAGTCTTATTTGCCTAATTTTTTTTTCAAGGGAAGAAACTGCACCTGAGAAAGCAAAAATGACTTTGCTGAGATGTCAGAGCTCCATCAGTGACCTCAAGTGGACTCTGCAGTTAACATTCACATCTGAGACTCTCTGCTGAGAGCCGCCCCTGAATGTACCTGAAAAAGTAATATTCTAAGACACTTAACATTAGAGTATGTTCAATAAAGCCAGTCGAGAATATAGAGCCCATCTAGACATCATCTTCATCAGACAGTGAAATTAAATTAGATTTCCCTGATAACCAGCCTTAGTAAGCCCATTTGCATTGCGAGTGTGAGATTAGAAATGGAGTAATTCGGTAATGAATCTACTTGCAGAATTTCTGAGCATGCATTTGGGCTCAAATCAGTCTTCCATTTCAATTCAGAATCATAAAGTTGCAGCTTTAATGGGGACCTGGGGGGTCATATGGTCTAAACCCAAGATTTAAGTCTAAAACACAGCTTCCTCCAAAATGGCCATCCAGCCTCTGTATGAGCAGTGCACCCCCACCCTATATCCCCCTGACCTCCACTGCCCCTGGAATGAGAAACCCACCATAGTCCGAGGTGTCCTATTCCACATGAGGTTAACCCTGAGAGGTTTCTGTGTTAAGACAAAATCTATCTTGCTGAAACAACTTCATTCCCTCTTATTTTGGTCCTTGAGGCTTCACAAGACTGATCCATTCACTACCTGACTTTACTTTTAAAGGTTGCATCCCTTTCCCCCTTCCTGTTCCTGCTCTTCTACCTTCTATTTACTTTTCAATAGTTTGCCCTTGATGAATGGGAGCTGATAGATTTGTTCTATTCTGGATGAGACACAGGACAGGCCAGGTGGAAAAATTTCCAAGAAGGGAGGTGCCCTCCGGATGAGGCTGGGGCTGGACAGGAGGGTGGGGCTCTGACCAAGAGCACAAACTAAGGTCAAAGTATTTACATCAAAGACAGATCTTGCAACCATGTCTGGCTCCAGAGGAGGCTGAAATCAAGGCAGACTCTGTGGCTAAGGTGATAGGAAGCCAGGATATGGTAGAACCACAGAAGCTTCCTGAGGACCTTCTGCCTCCCAAGACTTGACATCCTTGGATCTCAGCCATCTCGGGCTAAAGTCATTCTGGAAAGAGTCTCCATTATGACTACCCCCTCACCTCTACTCAACAACCGCCATCAGATCCCAGCATCATCCTCATAATGCTTATTTTGACAGTTTAATTAAAGGAATAACATTTATCTTATTGAAATATTCTAGTGTGTCTTGCCAGGAGGAAGATATGAAGAATGAGGGGATGAAAGTGATGGAGAAGATGAAGAAAGAGAAGGGTTTGAAAGTGATGAAATAAATGAAAAAAGAGAGAGAGGAGAAGATGAATGTGATAAAGAAGAAAAGAAGGAGGAGGAGGAGAAATATAAAGGCTATAGATAAGGAGGAGATAAATGTGATGGTGAAGAAGGAGCAGAATTAGGATTTCATTTCGAATTCATACTTTTGTAAAAACTTCAAACTACTTACAACCCCCAGTAACTTGGGGGGCCATTAAGTGGTCGCTGCACCCTCACCAGATATCCCGAGCAATCCTGAAACAGAGACAAAGTGGGGCTTAGCTAGCCAGGCCTCAGTGATCCATTCAAAGAACAGCAGGGCAGCCTTCTCCGCCCCGATCAGAGTCCACCAGCGAACCAGCAGTCATAAGCTGTTCCCCGCTAAGAGCTGTATTAGCTGTGCCCCAGAGGGAAGCTCATCTTGCCCAGCAGAGCCAGCGGGAAAATGAGCTTATGTTGATCTTCTTTCTTCAAATAAATGCACATTATCTACACACGTAGAAAAGATAGGCTGAGCATTTATTTAGCCAAGAAACCCAGATGCAAAACTCCAGCAGTGATGACTCCCATAGAACAATCAAACGATCACAAACATTGTTTATCAAAGCAGTCAATTAGTAGCCACTTGACTAAAAAAGTAGTTACATACTAGAGCAGAGGATAATAGTGTTCTCTGGATACATTGTTGCTCTTTAAAGGGGCGATACCCTTTTATCCTCTCAGTGAGTATTTGATAATCGGCTCGCCTGTGGTGCTGGCCTGCTGCTAATTCAATCCAAGAGGAGGATCCAAGGGCTTACAGCTGTGCGCGCTCTCCAGGTGTCATTCTCCTCCACCTCAGGGTAATGGTTGGTTGTGCCCACCTGGCCATGAAGTGCCCAGGAGCTCTGAGGTTGGGGGATGAAGGGTGATGCAACTCTTAAGGTACAGAGGGAAGAAGCACAGACTGAGAAGCTATAGATATTTATTTAGCTCTGAGTTTTCTTTGCCATAGTGCAATGGACACAAGAGCCAAACATAATGTGACTTCTACAGACTTTTTGATCATAATGATAGTAATTAGCAACATTGTTATCATTAACTAGCACTCACTTTGGTGATCTTACAGCCAGCACTCTGTGCTCATCATCCCACGGAGTTCCTAATAACTCTAGGAGAAAGATGTAGATTATGTGATGGAGAGAGCAGAGTGTCCTTAGCGTAATGTGGGCAAACATAAGAGAACAATGACTTCAACCCACAGATGTAGCAGAAGTGAAGCACAAGATGGACCTTCACAAAAGAGTGGGCCTTGGTCATGCACAAGGGAATGGGGGCATTCCTGGCAAAGGGAACATCCTGTGCAGAGGCCTGGAGATGTGAGAGGGTGCACATACAGTCTGATCGCAATCCCTGGCTCCATAAATTCCTCCCAGGATCTGGGCTTTGTGTGAGGGCCATACCCACCTGAGTTATTGTGCGCTGCAGGATGACCGCCCAACTCTGGGCTGGTTGGCCTGGGCTCAGATGTCCACCATGCTCTGTCTCCACCCCCTCCCTGAGACTTCATTTCCTCCCTTGTGATATGGGGATCATTGTATCTACTAGGCAAATCGAGGAGTAGAAATAGCACACATAAAGAAGCTATCAGGGATGAAACAGGTGGTATGCATTCAATAAACCAGATGTTTATATACAGTGCTAGTGTCTCTTCACCCACCCAGGATAGGGAAAAGCAACTGAGGTATAGACACATTTTCAGAAAGCTGAAAGAGGCACAGAAATGCAAATCTGTGTTGTTGTTGTTGTTGTTGTTGTTATTGTTATTGTTATTAGCATCACCCTCGACAACATCATCATATTCACTATCAAATATCAGCTCATATATTGTAATCATATACATTATCTTAGTAGAGTTGAGAGGAAATTATAGTGGGGTTCCTGAGGATAAATTAGTTTTCTTTCCAGAACATTGTGCTTAACTTAGAAGTCATTATGCATCTACTGGTAGAAGCTTTCTTAAAATATAATGCAGAAAATATATGTGATGTTCTCTATGACTATTAATAGCCCAACTCTATTTATTAAGCTAAAAAAATAAGACAACAAGAAAGAAAAGTAAAGGTAAATCTAGACAGGAAGAGGGATGGTGCACTCAGGCAAAAACTTGTTTATAAAAGTTGATGTATTCTTTCTGAGGGCCAGGTGGCTCCTTCTCAGCCCTGGCTTGGCACCTAGCACAAGGGGTCGTGGAGAAGTGGTGGATAGTGAAAAGCAGATCACCAATAGCAGTCAGCAAATGGACAAGGGAGAATCTGCACTGGAAAAAATTCCCTGTCACCCCTCTCTGCCCAGAGTCTGGCACAGAGACAATACTCAGTGTGTGTACATTAAGTTAACAGACATTTCTGAGCAATGTCTCATGTCCTCACCCTGCCTTTGGCTGGCATAGAAGTCTATGCTAACTCTATAGCTCACAGGAATAACGTGAGGCCTCTGGCAGGAGAGAGGGGCCAAGAAGGGAGAACAAAGGTGCTAGTCTTCTTTCCCAAAGATGCACGGGTATGCCTTGCTTGCAAGGAGGGGAGGTGTTTGAGTCCCTTTCACCCCTAAGTTAAAGGAAGGGAAGGCAAGCCTGCCTCACTGGGCTTCCTCCATACCCAGGCATCTGCCACTGCCTTCCTCTTCTCAGGATGGGCCCTTGTCCTACAATCACTTGGCACTCCTTGTAACCACGTTTCTGGAACAACACAGAAGCCTTCTGAGGTGGAACATTCTAGTGGTCAGACAGAAGGAGGATGGGGCCTTGAGTTCCCCAAGAGCCCAACAAAGCACTAACTCCCACCAAACTCCAACTTCCTAGACCTGCTACCTGTTTCTCAGTTTCTGGAGATAAAAAACAACATGAACCATAAGGTATCTTTTTTTTTTTTTGAGTTGGTGTCTCACTCTGTCACCCAGGCCAGAGTGCAGTGGCACAGTCACAGCCATCCCAGAGTCTACTCACTGGGCTCTGGCAATCCTTTTGCCTCAGCCTTCCAAGTAGGCAGAACCACAGGCATGTGCTACCACATGAGGCTAATTTTTGATTTATTGTCAAGATGAGGTCTCACCAAGTTGCCTGGGTTGATCTTGAACCCACGGGCTCAGGCAACCCACTCACCTTGGCCTACCAAAGTGCTGGGATTACAGGCTGAGCCACCAATCCTGGCCCATAAAATATCTTTAAAAGTCAGATATGATCGCAAGCAGCCCCTGCCACTGCTCTGTCATTTCTTTGTGAGTCCCCCAGACTGTGGAAGTAGGGAGCAGAGTTGGAAACCCTAACTCCAGTCCTTCTGACATTCAAGGACTCGATGACAATGATGGCTGTATCGCTGCATTGAGTCACATCTGAGTGAAACTGGACCAAACTTCTGCTGCAGGTGAATCAGTCAGTTTGTCTGGCCACCTTTATGATTTCCTGGAGAGATGTCCTCCAGATGCCCCCACCCCATGTTTTCTAGTGTGTCACCCTCTTGTTCTCTCCACTCGGAGCCATAACTGCACATGTAGTCCTTGATGATGTTCAGAAGGCTGAGAGAGGACAGAGGAGGGTCCAGGAGATATGGAAAATAACATTCAGCTCTTGTGCAAGCCAAGAATCAATATTCTCTGAAAGGCATACAGTCATTCCATTCATTGTAGCTTTTTGTGCTTCAGTTAGATGATTCCCTTCACCCTCAGCCTCTCATCCACGGTGAGGAATGGGAAAATAGCAGGAATCACATGCCAGGCACCTGGCCAGGTTCCCTCCATTTCCATCCCTATCCGGCCCACAGCGTGACTCCCATGCCGTCTTCCCCCATGTCACTGCCTGGCCCACAGAATTGCCCTTCCCACTAATAATTCACACCAGAGCTAGAGCGGATACTCCACACCTTAGCAGTTGGACATGGGTCTGGGCACCCAATGTCAGTCCCCTGACACAGGATCTGTGCCTCCTTATGTTTACAAGACTGCTGATCTTCCTGAGTCACCACATCTTCCTCTTCCTACAGGCTTCACCTTTCAGCTCTGGATACTTCTGCCCCCACCAGGAACAGGCTCACTTGCCTCCTCTGTGCAGCTGCTGTGAGTGGTGCACACTTCTGAGACTCCACTGATCACTCCATGTGGGCAGGATCTGTTTGCCATGAGTCCCTGTGGGGCAGGATATCACTCCTCCCTCCCACCAGCAGAGGTTCCCTCCTCCATGTCCCTGAGAGGGGACACAGGCTCCAGCCCAAATGCAATGATTGGCACCTATTTGTCACTAACTTGCTGTGCAGCTATGGGCAAGTTTTTGGACCTCTGAGTCTCAGTGTCCTTACTTTTACAGTGGGGCTGTTAATAGTGGTATCTCCCTTTTGGGATGCTGGGAGGTGCAATGGGCTGAATGGCGACCCCCAAAAAGATGTGTCCCCATCCTAATCCCCAGAATCTAGCAATGCGACTTTGGAGAAAAGGTCTTTGCAAATGTAATAGTTAAGAATCTTGAGATGAGAAAACCACCTTAGATTAGCAAGGTCCAGGTAGGCCCTAAATACAATCACGTGCACCCTTCTGAAAGGGAGGTTGGGAGATATCTGAGACAGAAGAAGAGGAGGAGGATGTATGAAGATGAAAGAAAAGAGAGGAGCAAGGCAGCCACAAGTCCAAGAACACCTGGAGCTACCAGAAGCTGGAGGAGGCAGGGACAGTCCTCCCCTAGGGCCTTCAGGTGAGCATGACCCTGCCAACACCTTGATTTTGGACCTCTGGCTTCCAGATCAGTGAGAAAATAAATGTATTTTGTTTGAGGCTGTCCAGTTTGTGATAACTTATTAGTGCTGCCTCAAGAAACTCAGGCAGGAATGTAAGTGCCCTAATAGATGCCAGACTCCTGGAGGATGCCAGGATGCTGGCTGCCCATGTGCTTGTTCATAGGAGCCCAGCTCTCAGGCTAGAGTGCAGCTCTGAGGCAATTGCTCTCCAAGCTGCAGGGGTAGGAGAGATGACTGGCAGACAAGTCACATGCTCACCTTTGTGCCAGATGTGGAATCTCTCCCATGAGCCACATGGGCCAGGATGGGGGAGAGATGGTGCATTCCTAGGAAAATGAGGCCCTGTGATGAGAAGGAGGGACAATGGAAGCCAAGAGGCAAAACAATCAGGAGTCCCCCACTGCTGTCCCTCTGCCTTCTCCCCCACCTGCGTGTTCCTGAGTCCTGTAGAAGCCCTACCTGATCATTGTTCTGAGCTTTCCAAAGCCAGGTTCACAACCCCCTGCCTGGCAACTCTCAAGACTCAGGCAGTGACTGGGTCTTTACTGAATCCAATGACATCCCCAGCCTTGCCAAGGAAGCCTTCAGAGATCAATGTGATCCGGAGGTGCTGGGCCGCATCAGCCCCGCAGGGCACTCACATCCTTGAACCCTTTAGAGCCACTCCAGTGGCAGAGCCAGCTCAGGCCTAAGCAGACCAAGAGTACACTTCCCTGGTGGGTCCCTGGCTTGAATCGCACCAGCTCAGCAGTGTTGGAAGTGTATCCTTATTGATGAGCCAGCCTAAGACGTACCTGATTGCTGGACCCTTCTGTGCTGCAGCATAGGTCCTGTCTTTAGGGCTACAGACAATCACACTAATGGCTTCCAGCATGCAGCTGGGTTCTGCTTACAACCCAGCAATGAGGTGCTCCCTGGATGTGACCATGATGGGAGCCTTCATCAGGCGCTTCATGAAAACAGCCTCAGGGAGGAATGGGCAAGAGGCATACAGTGACTAGGGTCTGGACTGGAGTTCGCCACAGGCTTCTGCAAAAGTCCAGGCTGTGCAGGGAACAGGGCTATCATCTCTGGGCAAGCCTCGAGGGCTCCAGGCAGAAAGGTGGTAGGAAGTTTTATGAAGCCCAGGGCAAGATTCTCTCCAGTCTCAGCTCTGGGTTCCCAGGTAGGTCAGGAAAACAAGGAGCCGTGGAAGAATTGGCTCAGATGAGAAAGACAGCATTTCTCCAGGAATTGGCTTCCGTTTGGAGCCTGCAAACATAGAGCACCATGGAAGAGGGGACATTGGCAAAGTGGCAGGGCATCGAGGCTGGCACTCAGGAGGCTCTGCTGCAGAGGAGGCTTTGTGTCTCCCAGCCTCTCAATACCCTTGGGGGCAGATAGAGAAGATGGAAAGCTCCATTAGGGTCACAGAGCAGCTGAGATTTGAACCCCAGAACCCCAACCAGATGACAGCTAAACCCCTGGACCCTGCTAGGGTCCATGTGTCCTGCATCTCATGAGCTGTGATCAGGCAGAGGCCTCAGTACAGGAAGCAGCTCAGAGCTCGCTCAGTTGACCCAGCTTGTTCTAAAGGTATTTCACTCCCTCTCCTTGGTCTGCAGAGATGTCTGCTCAGGGTATGGTTAATTCAACAAGCCATCTTGAAACCTACAACCCCCAGATGTGGCTGCCACAAGCACACTGTGCTCTCTGCCCATTAAGTGCCCCCGGGCATTTCCCACCTGTAGCCCTAGATTGCTGGGAGAGCAGATTCAGATGGAGAGAAGCCAAGAGCATGGCTTAGGTCCCCAGGATGACAGAGGAGGTGAGAACCTAGCAGTCAATGCAGAGGGAATTGGGGAGGGTGGGGGATGCCCAGGACCAGGCTGAGGGTCCTGCTTCTCCTTGCTGGCCCAAGGTGAACCCCAGGCCTGACAAAAGTCAGGGATCAAGGGCCACGGAGCTGCCAGGGGAAGAGGAATGAGATTCCCTGACAACTCCTTCATCCCTTCTACCCAGCCAGGTGAAATGGTCTGATGAAAGGCGATGACACAAGACCAGCAGGGACCCCGGTCACTTACCCTGAAATCTGAGAAAGCGTATCTCCATTCATCACACATCACGGGAGAGTCTCGCCAGGTGGAAGGAACAGAATGGCCCACACAGTGGGTCAAAGGCCCTGTGGGGAGGGAAGGCCAGAGGCAGAGCAGGCCCAGGAGAGTATGATGGCCAGTCAGAGCACCAGTCAGGGCATCTGTCAAGTGTCCATAGGTGGAAGGGAGTAGAGACGGCTGACATGATGGAGCTGAGAGGATGGAGATGTGGGCCAGTTCGGTCACACCTGGATATGGGTTAACAAAGAGAGAAGCCGGCCCCTGGTGGGTGGTGGAGGCCCCTGAGAGCAGCCCAGAGGTACCATGAGGGCCCAGGATAAGAATTCAACACAGGAAGCTGCGACACACAAGAAAGACATGTTTAATGCTATTTCCTGTGCTAGGCCTGTAAGATCTCTTCAGCCCTAGGACAATCCCCCAAGGTGGGCTGGTTCATTTGACAGTGGCTCCACTCCTTGAAGTTAAATTTGGGTCAATGATTTAAGACAAGCTAAAGGAACCTCCCTTAGGAGATGGAAGAAGAGGGGTGGGGACTGGACAGGCATTGGATCTAAGTGTAGGAAGGATCTTATGCACAAGACCCCAGGCTTGAATTCTGGCCACAGGAGCATTTTGGGTTGGGTGAGAAGGCCAGCTGTGATGCTGCCCTGGGTTCAGGCTGAGCTCAGGGACACTGAGTGTCACCCACAGCCCTACATTGCCAGGACCAAGTTACCTGTGTGCCCTCTGCCTTGGGGGTATCCTTCTTACAATCTCAGGAGACCCATCCTAATAAGGCTTCCTGAATTGATACACAGGCATTTCTTAAAGCATTCCCAACACAAGGCCACTATGATGAGGAAGCAATTCTTCCCCAGCCCCAGACCTCTTTCCATGTAGAGGGCACTCTCCTCTGTTCCCTACTGCTTCTCTCTACTTCCTGACTCCCTCCACCCAGGCAGAGGAGGAGTTTCTCTGTGGGGCACTGAAACCCTGCAGCCCTTTAACCCAAGTCCCCTGGAACCTGCTTTATGCAGATCCTGAATCTTCCCTCTGCCCCTCCTGCAGTGTATTGCTGGGGATGCCCCATGCTTGCCAGGACATAGGGGACAGTTCTTTGGGTCACTGGATGAGTGAGTGTTTTAGCCAGCTCAGGTTGCTATGACACAATACCATAGACTGGGTGGCTAAACTCAAAGTTATTCCTCTCAGTCCTGGAGGCTAAAGTCCAAGATCCAGTTGACTCTGTTCCTGGTGAGGGCTCCTCCCTTGGTTGCACATGGCCCCCTCTTACTGTGTCCTCATGTGGTAGAGAGAAAGAGAGAGATCTAGACTCTTCCTTTCCTTATAAGGACATGAATCCCATCATGGGGCCCACTCTCATGACCCCATCTACCTCCATTTACCCCCCAGAGGCCCCATCTCCAAATACTATTACACTGGGGTTAGGACTTCAGAATGGGAATTTGGGGAGGACACAAGAATTCGGCTCCTAGCAGTGAATTTGACCAATGCTGAGGTTTAAATGACAAGACCATTGACTTGTAATTTCCCAATCAGCTTTGTCAGTAATGAGAGGGATATTTTGACTCACTTTACTATTTTGTCTTATTTCTCACTGGGTCCCAATTTCAGACAGAGAAGAAGAGTGTGCTTTATGAAACCTAATGACCCAGATATATCCCTTGGGCAAGCTATTCACCTCCCTGGACCTCAGCTTCCACCTCAGTGCCAGGGAGATGATAATTGCTTCTCAACTCACTCAGAAGGCTCTGTGAGGGTCAGGCAATTGGGTGCTGCCTAAAGAAAGCAGAGAGTGGAAACTCAGCATCACATGGACTCAGAGAAGTCACCTGCACCGCAGATACAAATAACTCATTGGTGTCTTAATGGACCCCTTGTTTCTCATCAGTGGAAGAGGACATGCCGTCACGCCAATGTTGAAACTTCTAACTGCACTGGAAGGTCCAGTGGAAGAACCACGTGGAATGAGGGGAGGTGTGGTACAACAGGATGATCATGCAAGCATGCGCATGTACACAGACAAACACATCCCCTGCGGGGACTACCCACTTGAGGCCAATTCAATATTTTGAAATGGTTGGGCAAGCTGTGACTGTGATCACGGAGTCTTTTGTGATGATACAAGATTGTCCATTCAGTCAGTCATTCAACAAACACCTTTAAGCCAGACAAATTCCAGGAAGCATAGCTTCACTTTGTGTTCACAAATTGAATTCCCACCACACAGTCCTCCCTTTATCCTCACACACCCTGCCTCACACACCCGGGCATCATCTGCTTCCATGTCTGCTCAGGTAGTCCCCGGCCTGGATCCCTTCTCCCTTCTGTGTCTCCTTCTTCAAGGCCCAGCGGGGTGCCACCCTCCACAGCCCTCCACCTGAAGGCCATGTCTCCCTCCCTGAGGCACCCACCCCCAACTCCCCAACAGCATCTCTGCCTGGAATGCAGCACTTGCTCTATCCTTTCAACATGTCAACATTCCTGAGTGCATTGGAGTTCTCCCAGGCAGCATCAGGCAGCTGGAAGGCTGGGGCTCTGCTAACCAACCATTCTGGTTTGTTCAGGACAGAGGAAGATACGGGAGGAGGGACTTCACTGATAAAACCAGGAAAATCCCAGGCAAACCTGTGCATGCTGTCAGGGGCTACCTGTTCACCTGGCCATGTGGTAGAAGTCCCAGCTCCAGGAGCTCAGCTGCACCCCTTCCCTTGGCCTTGGCAGTCCCACTATGAGGTCTCGGCAGTAGTCCCTGCTCAGGTTCACGTTCAAGGATATTGGACAGTCTCTTTCAGCTCTGTCTACATCTGTCCCTGCAATAGTAAAGGAGTGGCCCATCTCACTTCACCCATTCAGTAAGAAAAAAAAAATCAGAGAAAGTCTTTGCTTTGCCCTGAGGTGATTAAGGTTCTTAATGATATACAGAAGCAGCAGCCTATCTATTCGATCTGTCCCCTAACTCCAGGAAGATTAAAGGTGCCCACCTAGCCACACAGTCAGTCAATTAGTCATGCCTTGCTAGCCAGTCTGGAGGGTAGCAGGCCACAGGGGTCTTCCAGAACCTCTGACCCATGGTCAGCCCTGTCAGCCTCCTCTCTACTCATGCACATGACCTTGTTTACTCTGAGCTCTGCAGAAGTTACAAACTGCTCCTCTTCTGAGTCTTCTTGATACAGATAGTCTATGACCACACATTCAGGTTGTGTTAGCACACTCATTCACCATTTAAAACAAACAAGTTAAAACCCAATGATGATGATGATGATGACGAAGATGATAACTAGCATTTACTGAGTTTCTGTTATGTCCCAGGGACTCTGCTCAGCACTCTACTTACAGTATCTTATTGAAGCACATAAATTGGATTTTCACTTTTAAAGGGTTTTTTAAAAATTATACTGGAAAAGTATAGATACACTTTATGACAATTTAAAACATTCTTTGAAGAGCCCTTTAGACTCATAACAGATTTGCCCCTATTCCCTGGATGCTTTGAACAAATGTACCAGGATATTGCAGGCAGTTCTTTCACTATCTCAGGGTGGTGTGTGTGTGTGTGTGTGTGTGTGTGTGTGTGTGTGTGTGTGTGTGTGTGTGTTGTGCAAGTTCTCTGGGGTGAGTACCCAGCTATGCGCACCTGCACTCAGGTCCACGTGTCTGTGCCCCGCAGGTGTGTGGCCTCTAGTCCAGATCTGCCTGAAAGCCCTCCCTCCAACCCCTTTCTCTTCCACTGCCTAGTTGGGAAGGAGAGAGAGCAGGCCTCTGTTTGTTCCAGAAGAGACAATTTGAAGCAACGCTGGCAGAACAAAACCCTGGCCTAATACCTTTCCAAAAAGCATATTGCTTTTGTAGCCGCAGCAGCTGAGAGTCCAACAGCTATTCCCCAGACAGCCCAGCACAGAGCATTGCTATTTTTAGACTGTATCACACCTAAGAGTCTGTGCAGAAAAGACACTGTGCCAAGCAGACATGCTATTCCTTCCTCCAACAACCACTTAGCCTGATGCAGAAGCAGCAGCCTGCCTGCATTTTTTCTTAATGTATCAGATTCCAGCAACAATGTGGCATTCTCTTTGAATTCTTTTCAAGAGTCTGGTATATAGTCATCCCTCTTGATAGCTATTATTACGGTGCCCAAATCAATTCAATGCCAAATGACAGAATGAAAACTGAAAAAAATAAAATAAAATAACCATCACGTACACTTAACTTTTTGGGCAGAATATCACTACATCTGGATGTCTGAGTGTGTTTCGATGTTTGGCTGCATTTTCAGTTTTCACTGAGATGTTTGGCATTAAGTGGAATATTCACACCCAAAATAACATTTACTTGGGTACGTGCAAAAGCTCTTTACATTATAGAGTAAAAAAGCACTGGCACTTTTGAAATGTTGGAACCAACGTGCAATTTTTCTGGGAACAGAACGAAATTGCTGACAAATGTTCATTTTTGCTAACTTCATCACCTTCCTTGTCACCACCACTATTATCATGATCGCCACCCTCATCCTCACCACAACCAGCAATATCACCATCACTATCACTGTCCTCATCATCTCCATCATTATTGTCGTTACTGCCACCATCACCACCATCATACCATCACTATCACCATTGCTACCAAAATCATCACTATCACCAACAAGATCGTTATCACCATCATCACCATTATCTCCACCGTCATCATCATCATCACCATCATTATCATCACCATCACCAACATCATGATCCCCACCCTCATCAACACCCTCATCAATAATGTCGCTATCACCATCACACTCATCATCTCCATCATCATCATCACAACCGTTATCATCACCATGAACCCTGCCATCACAACCGCCATTATCACCACCATCACCATCACCATCACTATACCACTGCCATCAATATTGCCATCAACATCACCATCTCCACCATCACCACCGTCATCATCCTCCTCCTCATTATCTTTTTTCTGACCATCGTCACCCTCATTGCTATCTGTAACCATCAGTTAGTAACTAGATGCCCAGATCTATATTCAGGTCTGTTTCACACATTATCTCTGATCTGCACAGCCACCTTACAGCATATGCACTAGATTCTTTCTATTTATTTATTTTTCAAATATGGCTCAGAGAAGTTAAAGTGACTTTTTCAGAACTAAGTAGCCACGAATGATAGGAGTTTCCAGATTTCTGAAACTCCTTAGCCCTTTCCATCATACCAGCTTGCCTCAAAATCATGGATGACTACCATAATAAGGGATCTCAGCAGTCAGTTCATTAACCTCTTGAATGACTGAGGAAATTGCTCCTGCATTGAGTTATTCTCTCAGCCTGTTAGTGTCCTCCTTCACAACATGGCCTCCTGTGAATGTGCCTTGTCTGGGACCTCTCTCCTAACTGGCCACTCAGTAGGCAGTCTTGGATCAAGACTTCTCCAGCTGCCTGGGTTGGTACTTGGCCATTTGTAGGCGTTCAGTGAGTGAAGTGTTCTTTGGCATGGGCACTGTGTTGATCTAATCTCAGTAAGGAGCAAGCTTTGTGTAAGGAAACAGTTTGCTTCTGAGCCAGGAAGAGCCATCACCCAGACCACACTCCACCACCACCTGGTCAGGTAGCCTTAGACAGGCCTCAGGGTCCTTGAAATCTGGAAGTCAATCTGAACCCTTCTTTGCCTTCATTGCCCTCATTCCTCATCAAACCCTATATCTTTTATTACCAAAGTATTTCTCGAACTTGCCCTCTTCTTTCTCCAAGTCCCATTAACTCAGCAAATTTAGAAACAGGAGTTGATCTCATCTTAGTAACAATGGTCTCTTCTTTCTCCAAGTCCCACTTTTTTCAGAATATATATATATATCACCCTCCCAAACTTCTGCCTCACCTGGCCTTCTTCATCTATGGAGATGGCCCTAAAATAGACCCAACTGCTCACAGAAAACAAACAAACAAAACACACGAAAACTTGGAACAGATCTTGACCTCTCCACTTTTTCCTCAAGTCCTGTACTCAAGTGTCAGTAGGTCCCATCAACTTCAGCTTCACCATATAGCCTGACCTAGCATTTCTCACACCTCTACTCCACTGTGGCAGTCTAAGCACCTCCTTGCTGCTGGGGTCACTGCAGTAGACTCCTGACTGGCCTCCTGTCCTGACCCTGCATCTCAGCCATCTGTTCTCCACCTGGCTTGCAACTCTTGTGCTTAAAACCTACAGTGGTTCCCATTACACATCATGTCATACCCCAAGCAGCAAGTGTAGCCTCCAAGACCCTCAGAGATTCAGCCCTTCTCATCTTCTCCAAATTCTTCTTAGCTACTCCACTCCCCCCCCCTTCTGCCAACCCTACATACATGATTCCAATGCTTATCTTTGAGCACTCATGGCTTCACTGCTGCAGCCATGGCAGCATGGGGGCTCTTCCATGTCTTGTCTTGCCCAACTGGTTCTCCCTACATTCCACCCCCCCCAGTCTTAGTTTGAAGTTCACCTTCCCATCATAGGCATCCCGACCCATCATAGGCATCCCGAGTTGAAGTCAGACCACTTTCTTGTCAGTGGTCACAACATGCATTAGAATGTGTAAATATGTATCTGCTTGTTTGTTCAATATTCTGTCTCCTCTCATCTCTGCCTGGAATGGAAGCTTCCCCAGGCTTCTATTCTTCAATGAGTCTTCAGCACTGATGGCAACAGCTGGGTCCCAAAAGGGCTCAGTGCATACGTGCTAGGTGAACAAATCATGGCCATTCCCTCCAGGTCACTCTGAAGTCAAATTAGGGAAGTCTGCCACATGAGAGCAATGTGTATTCCTAAGTCAGTGAATAGTCAAACCCCAGAGCCAACCACCCATGGTAGAACAAATTCACCCACCCGGTTTGAAAAAAAAAAAGGAACCTGAAATATACTACACATTACACATTAGTTATCACATTTAAAGCTTTCAATGGTATTTGACATACCATTTATTTCTACCAATGTACAATGGAACACTGAGGCTAAGGTGACAATTTGCCTGAGGTGACATCCAGCAGTAAAGTAAAGAACCAGGACTCACAGTGGGTTCAGCCTGGAGTCTTGCCTTCTTCCTCCCATGGACCCACCCAGTGCAAATGGTTCCTCTCCAAACTCCACACATGGGCTTGAGGAAAGAGGACATGAACAGCCCTGGCCAAGCTGCCCTGCCTGACCGTGGGCCCAACCCCCAAGCGGCTTCATTGTGACATCACTGTGGACTTACAGCCTTACTGTCAAGGGCAGGGCCTGTCTGCCACGCTTGGTGGGCCTCTCTGCACCACTGGAGCTTGTAGGTTCTGCTTGAAAAGCTTTCATTATCCTCCCCCCAGCTCCATCCTGGGACTGCCATGCCTACCCTAGAGGGGCAGCCTACACACCACTGCCTGGCCACAGACACCTCCATGTAGGACAGTTTTCAAGCAGATTGCTCTTCCGTGTGGCCAGCTCCTTGGAAAGATGGGGAGACAGGCAGTCCCCGAGAGGCCCGTGAGTGGGTGATGGATAGGGCCTTGTCAGTCCAATGCTCCTCTGCTCTATAGAGGCAGCCCTGAGTGCAGATCAAGAAGCCAAGGGGATTTTGGAAAATGACAGCTGGAAGGGTCTATCTCCATGCATCAAACCAACTCTTTTGTGAATCTCTTCATATCTGACACATGACGCAGCAACTTTAGAAATAGGAGCTGATCTCATCTTAACAACAATGTGTCTTAGGAAGCAGGAGAGCAAGCATTTATGAAGTGTCCACAAATGCCAGGCATCAGCTTGAACCATGGAAGGCAAATGCATCAAAACATTTTCGTTCAAAACATTTTAGCGCAGGCTCTGGGAGCATGAGCACTTGAACTGGAATCCAGCTGTGCAACCTTAGACAATGATGATGATGATGATGATGATGACAATGACAATAATGACAGCATAAACCTTGGACCCTACTCCCATGTTGTAAAATAGCAATGGTGTAAATACCTACCTCACAGGGCAGTTGCAGAGACTACACAGATAAGTCATATATTACACCTAGAAGAATACTGATCACATAGGAAGGACACAACCAACATTAGCTATGAATATTTTCTCCTTAAAGATGAAGACTCTGGGTCCCAGAGAGGTTTAAAATGCACCAGAATCCCCTGAAGAACAAATCACAGCAAAGGATTTGAGTTGTTGCTCTCTGGAGAGCTCTCTTCCCCCCTTCCTCACCTCCTCTGATTGTAGACCCAAGGAACAACATTCTGAAAGCATTGGTGAAGAATGTATCTCATCAGAGGTTAGGGAAATTCAAATACAATAATATAATAAGAATATATGGCGTAGGAAGAAAGCAATAAACAATTCTTTTCCAAACATGTGGTCCCTACCATGGAAGGTGGTTCATTTACAGGAAGCAGTGACAGGAGGGTGGATGTAGAGCAGCAATCTCACAAACTCTGAGTTCCAGTCCCGAACCCAGCATTGACTGGGTCTGAAATCAAGGATCAAGTTGCTGCTCCTCTAAAACAACCAAGAAAGTGCTAAGTTCCTCCCTCCCACTTAGCATGCCACAGAGTTCCCTCTAATCTATGCACATTGGCCCCAAGGCCCTCCTGCTAGCCAGAGGAGGGAGGTGGAGGAAGCAGCCCCTGCCCTCCGATATGCCCAGATAAAACAGAACAGGGCAGGAAGCTACCATGTGCAGAGAGGCTGCTGTCCAGTACTACCTGGCCTTCTCTCAGCCTTGTACAGAGAAAAATGCCATAGCTGCTAATTATCCTCAGCTCCAGCTGTTCCACCAGCCACTGGCCACAGGCTTTGTGGTATATCAGGCCTCACACCCCAAATGCCAGACCCAGGTGTGCATTTATCATTCCCGTTAAGGGCACCATCTCCATGGGCCTCCTCCAACTCCCGTCATTGATGCCAGCACTGCAGTCCTCCTTGTCAGCAGCAGGTGCTCTCGTGTGATGCACACACCTGCTCCCTGGGGGGAGACTCACTTGTGGGACTTTCCACTGTCACCTGACACAGTGTCCCTTGCTAGAAGAAGGAAGCAAGCTCTTCTCTTTAATTAGTTCTAGTGTCTCCACTTAAATACATAGAAAGATGATTGTCAGATAGTTTTAGAAGAAATAGATAGATATGTATTATAGACAGATAAATGATAGATGGATGGATAGATAATAGATGAATGAATGGAGAGATAAATAGATGATGGATGGATGACAGATAGATATATAGATGATAAATAATCATAGATACATAGATATATAGATAGAAAGAAGATAGATAGATAGATAGATAGATAGATAGATAGATAGATAGATAGATAATAGCTAGATAGATGTGATAGAGATAGAGAAGAGATAAATAAACAGGTAAGTGTTGGATGGATAGAAAGATTGGTTGACTGATAGATAAGTAGATAGACCAACCCATATGTCCATGTCCATACACCAGTAAACAGTCAGCGCTTGGCCCCATGCCCTTAGGCCACACTGCTGCCCTGGTCTCCCTGAATCCATTCCTCAACCCATATATTTCTTACCCAGCTCACACTGGTCCCTGCCCCATTGTTCCACAGAACTCACATCACCAAGGACACTGTGGCCTCTGAATTTCAATCCCCAGGCTTCTTTTCAGGTATTCACATGTGTGGCCTTTTGGCAGGAGATAGGGGTACAAGTTCCTCCTATCCCCTCCCGCTGGTCCCTCCCTACCTCCTCTTTCTTTCCCCTGCTTCCCTCCAGTGTTGGACTTCAGTGAATGCCCGCCTAAGATGCCCAGTAGGTCTTTTTTCTAATTTCATAGTTCAAAAGTTCTAGAAAGATGTAAAAATGTGAAAACTTATCACCTCTGAAAAATAAAATTGACAGTGTTGTGAGAAATAAGAAGGACATTAGACAAAGTCTCATACAAGGGCAGTTATGAGTTTGCAAAAACAAAACAAACTTGTCTGTCCCTGAGGGGGGGACATTAGCAACAGCCTACCTGAGCCATGCTATGTGCACTGCACTAAGAATTTTATTTTCCTGACACCTATATCCATCAAGTTATGTTATTATTTTCATTTTACAAGTGAGGGGATTGAGGATCAGAGTGGTTAAATATGCTGCCCAAGATTAAATAGCAAGCAAAGAGCAGAGCAGAGTTTGCTTTGAGAGCCTGTCTCAGCCCCTGCAGGACCTACTGTCCAGGCCACGAATGTGTGGTTCCTCCACCAACTTTGAGTCTTCACTCTCGAGGGCCCTGACTCAGAAATGCAGTATTTCTGCCATCAGAACGCTATGCCCCTTTGCTATGATTACATGTGACTTTCCGGGGTGGCTAGAACAGCACAGATGTACATTTCCTTCACAGCTAGACAGAGATTTCCAGAATTGAGGTGGGGGAGGCAAGGTTCGTAGCCCTGAGTGGCTCAGAACTCAAAAGACACAGCTCTGGCTCCAGGCAGAGGCAGAATCCTGATCCTCCTTATCCACTGGAAAATGTGGTCTCCTTCCTTCCTTTCCTTTCCTTATTTTATTTTATTTTATTTATTTATTTATTTATTTAGGTCTGTCTTTTCTAAAATAAACATTTAGTAAATGTTGTGCTTAGATTTTTATCTGTAAGTATTTCACTACGCACCTCCAAAAGAAAAATCTTTTTTAAAAACATATTCACAATATCATCAAATATTTTTAAAATGCTTACGTGTTACCAATAGTTTAAATTTTAATTTTGTTCAAATCTGAACCTAAATAAGACCCATATTTTAGAAACAGGTTGGAAAGTCTCCAAAAACATTTTTCAATCCCAAACCACCTAACTCTACTTTTTTTTCCCCTTTGTAGTCCATTTAGCAAAAAAACTGGGTTGTTTTTCTTGTACAGCCCCCTGTAGACTATATGTTGTGTTTCACATGCCCCATGACTCTTGTAAACTGGAGTTTGATTTGGGGGCATTTTGAGGTTTTGGCAAGACGGCTTTCTACACTGCACTCTGACTCTACTGGGAATTTGTGTATCTGCTGAGATCACGTTTTGTAATGTCAGCAGTCACTGAGGATCATTGTAAGTCCATTAGTCAGTAAAAGTGGAAAAGGATGACTTTCTAATTCTAACATTAATTCCTCATGTGACAGTTAGAATATTTATAAAAAGGAAACCTCCCATTTTAATTATCTGTTTACTCAGAAATAAAGTTCTTACATGCAAAGCAGGGAAATGTATTTATTTCTTTCCCTTTATCAGTTTTCAAAATAATGAGTAGTTTCCCTGTCAATCCCCTAATAATGACTAGTTTTTTACTTTTAACTTTAATATAAGCTCAAGAATTGAAACATATTTAAAGTGTTGTATCCATTGAAGTTAATCAGTTTAAATAATATCAAAATCTTGGTTGAAAGAATCTCAAGTCTGGGTGAGTCCTTTTTTTCCCCATTCATTTTTTTTTCTCTTTAATATACTAAAATTATAATAAAATATGCATGATGAAATGTATCATTGTAACCATTTTGCAGTGCACATTCGGTGGCATTAAGCACATTCATGATGACATGCAACCATGACTACCTAATTCCAGAACTTTTTCATGACTCCAAACAAAAACTTACACAAGGATGTTCATGCATAAGTATAATTAACTTGAGTCTTTCTAAGAACCTGATGTGACTTTTTCTTTATTTAAGCTTGTTTTATTGTCTTTAAGAATTTTATAGTTTATTTTATATAACTTTTGAACAATTCTTTAATATTTTTTTTCTAGGGTGTGTGTGTGTAATGTACGTGATGTGAGTATGTATGTATGTTTGTATGTTGTGTGTTTTTATTTTGGGTGTGAGCTTGTGGTATCTGTGTATAGTATGATTGTGTGTGCATGTGTGTGGTGTAAATGTGCGTATGTGTGATGTGTGTGTATTTTGTGTGGGGTGAGTGTGATAAGTGTGCATGTGTGTGGTATCAATGTGTGTGTAATGTCAGTGTATATGTGTATGTGTGTGTTTATGTGATGTGAGTGTGCGTAGTGTGTCTGGTGTCTGTGGAGTGAATGGGTGTATGCATGCACATGTGAGTTGAGAATGTATAGGTTTGTGTGTGTATGTGAGCATGTGTATGTGACAAGAGTGTATTTGTGTGTATATGAGCATGTGGTGTGAGTATATGAGGTGTGTTTGTCATATGAGTATGTGTATGCATGCATATGTAGTGAGAGTGAGTATGTCTTTGTGTGTGTTTGTGAATATGTGTATGTGGTGTGAGTGCATGTCTGCATATGCATGTGTGGTGAGAGCATGTGTGCTTGTGAATATGTGTATGTGCATGTGGTGTGAGTGTGTGTGAATGGTGTGTATACACTGGTGGACAACCTTAAAGATGACCCCTAGTGATCCTTACTTCTTTGTATAACACACTTCTCTTGAAAATGGGTTGGACTCCATGACTTGCTTCTAATAGTAAAATACGGAAAAGGTTGATGAATATTGCTTCCAAGATTAGATTACAAAGAAACTTTGCCTTCCATCTTAGGCACTCAATCAGCCTATCCCTGTCAATTGCTTTAATGGAAGCCAGCTGCCATGTTGTAAGCTACTTCATGGAGAGACCACATGGCATGGAATTGATCTATAATTTGCCAGAAGGCAGTAAAGACCTGAGAACTGCCAATAACCGTGTGAGTGAACTTGCAAGTAAATCCAGTAACTCCAGGTAAGTCTTGAAATGACAGCCTGGCGAGAGCCTTGTGCGAGCTCTACCTTGAGCCAGGGGTGCTTGGCTATGATGTGAGCAGATTCATTACCCTTAGAATTGTGAGTCAATAAATGTCTGTCTTGAGGTTGGAGGTAATTTCTTATACAGTGACAGATATTCTAACAAATTTGGGCATAAATCTATAGGGATACAGTTTGGATAGTTGTCCCCTCCAAAACTCATGTTGAAATGTAATTCCCCAATGTTAGAGGTGGGGCCTACTGGAAAGGGTTTGGGTTTCAGGGGCCATTCCCTAATGAGTGGCTTGGTGCCCTCCCAGAAATCATGAGTGAATTCTTGCTCTATTAGTCCACGTGAGAGCTGGTTGTTTAAAAGAAGCTGGCATCTCTTTTGTTTCTTCTCTTGCCATGTGACATGCTTGCTGCCCTTTCACATTCAGCCATGAGTAAAAGCTCCCAGAGGTCCTGACCAGAAGCAGATGCTGGCACCATGTTTCTTGTACAGCCTACAGAACCATGAGCTAAATATAGCTCTATCTCTTTTCTTGATAAGTTACTCAGTCTCATATATTTCTTTATTGCAATTCAAATTGAGCTAATATACATTAATGATTCTTTCCCTTTGTGTTTTTAGCTAAACATTTTATTGAGATAAATACAGATTTATATGAAGTTGTGGAAAATAGTACAGAGTGATCTCATGTACCTGTTACCGAGTCTGCCTCAATGGTAATATCTTGCAAAAATATGTACACAATATATGCAATGCAAAAGTACACAATAAAATATAATAATCATGATATTGACAGCAACATAGTCAAAATACAGAGTATTTCCATCACTACAAAGATCCCTTATTTTGCCCATTATAACCACATCCAGTTCCCTCGATTTCTATGCCTTCCTTAACTATTGACAACCAGGGATGTGCCCTCCATTTTTATAACTTTGTCAGTTCAATGATGTTATATAAATTGAATCCTACAGTATGTAATGTTTGGAGCTGACTTTTTCCCCTTATATAGTCCTCTGGAGGTTCATTCAGGTCATTGCAAATATCAACAGTTTGTTCCTGTTTATTTCTGAGTGTCATTCCATGTTATGACTATGAATGTACCATAGTTGTTTAATGATTCACCCACTGGAAACCATATGGGTTGCTTCTAGTTTTGAGCTACTATGAATAAACATTCAGACAGAGGTTTTTGTGTGAGCATACACATATCCAGGAATAAAATTTCTGGGTCATATGTTAGTTACATGCTTAGGATTTTAGTTTTCCAGTCCAGAGTGGCTATACCATTGAACATTCCTGCCAGCAATGTATGAATGTGTGAGTGATCTAAATGAAGTTGAACATGTTTTCCTGTTTATTTGCCATCTATGTATCTTTTTTTTTAAAGAAATGAGGACTCACTATATAGCCCAGGCTGGTCTTGAACTCCTGGACTCAAGCAGCTCTCTCACTTTGGCCCCCAAAAGTGCTGGGATTACAGGTGTGAGCCACTACATCTTATATATCCTTTTTAGTAAACTCTCTTTTCACATATTTTTCCCATTTGGACATTTTATAATTAATTTTTAAATTTTTTCCTTCACATTAATATAATCTCACTTTCCTTAGTTTGTTCAAATACAAAATTGCATTTACTGATTTTTGAATGTTGACAATGTCTGTCTTTTAAATGGTATGTTTAGCTTGCTCACATTTAAAATGATTATAAGTATAGTTAGATTATAATCTGACATCTTGCTAGCTGTAGTCTCTTCCTCTTATTTTATTTTGTATTACATTTATCTTCTCATTCTACATTTTCTCATTTTAATTAAGTTTTCTACATTGTCTAATTTATTTAATTATTAATTAAATAATTAAATAACACTCTAAAATCTTTTTAAAACTAGGTTTTACAATGGTGTTTCTAAAATTATCTGAGTCAAAATTCAATTTTTTTATTTCATGTGTAGCAAAAGGTTCTTATAACAATATATTCCCTATTTCCTCCAATTTCCTGTGTCAGTTTTTGTTTTTACATTTTAAGATTTCTTTATCTATTCCATATATTATGTCTTTGTCAGATATGTAATTTTCAAATATTCTCTTCCACTTTGTAGCTTTTTCTCACTTTCTTTTAACAAGGGCTTTGCAAATCAAATTTTTAAAATTTTAATGAGGTTTCATTTATCAATTATTTTCCTACTGTGAATTGAGCTTTTATTGTCAAATCTAAGAATTTTTTGCTTAGCCTTAGGCCCTGAAGATTTTCTCCTATTTTTTTCTAAAAGTTTTATAGGTTCACATTTTAAGTCTGTGATCCATTTCAAGTAAATTTTTATATAAAAGTGAGAATTATATCAAGTGGTTTTTTTGTTGTGTTTTTGTGTATAGATGCACCATTACCTTGGAGCCATTGGTTGAAAAGGGCACCCTTCTTTCATCAAATTGCTTTTGCACTTTTGTCAAAAATGAGCTTGACACATTTGAGTGGGCCTACTTATGGATTTCCTGTTCTGTTCCATTGATCTATGTCTCTGCTTCACACAGTCTTGATTATAATAACTACATATAATTCTTACAATCAGGTAGAGTACATCAAAAAACACAATAAACAGAATGAAAGGCAATCCATGTAATGGAAGGAAATATTTGTAAATTATATACCTGATACAGGGTTAATATCCAGAATATATATATTCTGAGCTGGGAGGAGGGGGAATAGAAAGTTGTTGTTTAATGGTATAGAATTTCAGTTCTACAAGATAAAAATAATTCTGAAAATTGATTGCACAGCAATGTGAATATTTAGCACTATTGAACTGTACAACTAAAAAAGATTGAAAGAATAAATCTTATGTTACATGTATTTTACCATAATTAAAAATTTAAAGAAAATTGGGTAGACTGGTTCCTCCCACTTTATTCTTCTTTTTCAAAATTGTTTTATCTGTTTGAATATCTTCACTTTTCCATATAAATTTTAGAATGAGCCTGTCTATATCTACAAAAATTATTGCAGAGATTAATTCATATTGTGTTAAACTTGTATATCAATTTGAGTAAAATTGACATCATTATTCTATTTTACTTTTTAAATTTCTGCTTCTATCTTTATTATTTTCTTTCTTTTGCTTGCGATAGGTTTCTTTTGCTCTTTGATTTGTAGGCTGTTGAGGTGAGAACTTAAGAGTACTGATATGAGACTTTTCCTCTTTTTTACTATATGCAATTAGTGGTATACATTTCCCTCTCATCATAGTTTTAGCTGTATCTCATAAACGACACTTTCAATTTAATTCAGTTCAAAGTATTTTTTCTTTTATTTCTCTAAGGATTTCCTCTTTGATCAATGGATTGTTTAAGATTGTGTGGTTTGGTTTTGTTTTCTAGTGTTTGAAGATTTTCCTGTTAGTGTTCTGTTTTTCATCACTAGTTTGATTCCATTTTGGTCAGAGAGCACATGGCATGATTTTAATTATTTTTAAATTTGTTGAAATGTGTTTAATGGTGAAGGATACATTCTATCGTTGTATATTTCCAAGGTCAATTGAAAAGAATGTATATTCTGTTTTTGCTCAATGCAGTCTTCTACAAACGTCAATTGGGTCCTGTTGGTTGATGGATTGTTAGGTTCTTCTCTATACTACTTATCTGTCTAGATGGTCTATCAATTGTTGAGAGAAGGGAGTTAAATTTTTCCACTCTGTGGGTTTATCTCTTTCTTCTTTCGTGTCTGTCAGTTTTTGCTTTATATATTTCACAGTTCTGTTGTTCATTGCATATAAATTAAAAATGTATATGCCTTCTTGGTGGGTTAACCTCATTATCATTATATAATGCCCCCCTCTGCCACTAGTAATTTTCTTTGGTCTAAAGTCTACTTTATCTCATATTAATGTAGACATCCTGCTTTCCCTTGAGTAATATTTGTGTGATTTATCTTTTACCATTCTTTTATTTTTACCTTCCTATATCTCTGTATTTGAGTGGAGTTTCTTGTAGACAGCATATAGTTGGGCCATGGTTTTCAATCTACTCTCCACTTTCCTCTGTGTCTTAGTATATTTAGATCATTTACATAGTAACATAATATTGAGATTCTAGGGCCTAAGTTTGTCATTTAAATTCTTGTTTTATTCTGTCTCTCTCTTTCTCTCTCTCTCTCTCTCTCTCTCTGTGTGTGTGTGGGGGGGGGGTACCTTTTCCTGCCTTCCTATGGGTTACTTGAACATATTTTAGAATTCTACTTACCTATAGATTTTTATGTGTATCTCTCTGTATATCATTTTTAGTGTCGCTCTAAGTACTATACTATACATACATAGCCAATCATATGTATATTGATGTCATCTTTTTACTGGTTGGAGTGAAGTACAGAAAACTTACCTTTAAGATCCTTCATTTTTCAAGTTTATAACTGTCTTAAATATTTTCTTTATATATATTTAGAACCACATCAATGTCATACTGTTTGTTTCGGCCATCAATTATAATTTATAAGATTACTAAAAAAAACCCTATTGTGTTTATTGATTTTTTTGTTATGTTCATCTTTCTTTCTTCTTGATGGTTTAAATTTCTTTTTTAAAATATCATTTTCTTTCTGTTTAGAGAAATTCCTTTGGATATTCTGTTAAGGCAGGCCTACTGGTGCCAAATTCTCTTAGTTTTTCGCCATCGGAGTATGTCTTAATTTTTCACTATGAAGGATATTTTCATGGGCATACGATTTGGGGTTGACAGTACTTTTCTTTTAGTAGCTGAAAAATATTTTGTCATTTCCTCTGACCTCCATGGTTTCTGATGAAAAAGTCATATTCACTGTAATTCAAATTGTTTTTTTGGGGAGGGAGGGGGGGCATGTTTTGTGTTTTCCCCCTCTAGGTTGGATGTCCTTTTTCTCTGGCTGCTTTCACAATTTGGTTGTTGTTATTATTACCTTTCAGAAGTTTAATTATGATGCAGGTTGGCATGGATTTCTTTATGTTCATACTGTTTAAGTTTCTTTCAATTTATTAAATCTGCATGTTTATGTAACTTACCAACTTGGGTAGTTTTTAGTCATTACTTCTTCAAGTATTTTTCACTCTCCCTCTTTTAACTTTCCTTTAGTGACAAAACAGCACAAATTTTAGACTTCTGTTATAACCCCACAAATCCCTTTGGCTCTGTTCATTTTATTTTGGTTTCGTTTTTTTTTTTGTCTACTTTTTCTGTGTTGTTCTGATGGGATTCTTTCTATTGTTCTCTCTTGTAGCTCACTAATTCTTTCTTATAGCCTTTCCATTCTGCTGTTGAGGCTATTCACTGCGCTTTTAAAATTTCAATGGTATTTTTTAATTCTAAAATGTCTATTTGTTTATTTTTTAATATCTCTATTTCTTGCTGAAACTCTATTTATTTGCTGAGACTTCCTATTTTTTCACTTGTTTGTGTTTCTAGTTGTTTGTTGAAGCATTTTTATCATGATTGCTTTAAAATATTTGTCAGATAATCCCAACATCTCTGTCATTTTAGTATTGGCATCTAATGATTGTCTTTTTCATTTATTGTGTCATCTTCCCAATTCTTGGTTTGATGAGTGATTTTCTAGTGGATTCTGAGCTTTTTTGATTATGTTATGAGACTCTGGGTCTTACTGAAACCTTCTATTTTAGCTGTCGGGTAGGTCTGCTGGTGACAAATCATTTTAGTTTTCCTAGTGACACCACTCTGAAAAGGAACTCCATTCTCCCCATCCTTACTTTTAATGTCAAGTAAAGTCCAGTTTCCCTGCTCACCCTCCCTTGACACCCAAAGTAGGAAGGGCTCCTTATTACTTCTGGGTAAAGATGAGAATTCAAACTCTCACATGGTCTCTGCTGACACTGCGTTGGATGGGGCATCATCACTGCTGGATGAGGTCCCACCACTGCTGTGTAGGGAGAAAAGTCCTTCCCGTTCACTAGACTTTCTTAAATGCCAGACTAATGGGGAAAGGGAGGAGGACCTCCTTATGGCTGAGTGAGGGTTGTCTTTGCTGATGTGACTAGGGTACAGCAACAGATTTTTCTGTGGTATTGCTGGAGTAGAGTGACTGTTATCTAAAAGTCTTCTATTTTCTTGAGATGCCCCCCTTTTTTGTCCTTTGGCTAGAGAGAGCAGGGTTTGGGGGTCGTTTGTTTGTGTGTGTGTGTTTGCATCCATTGGAGTTTCCAGGTTGCTGACTTCTTCAGTTCCAAGTTTAGGAAATACGAAGCCAAAAGAAATACTGGGGAACTCTCCACTGTGCTGTTTTTCAAGTGCCAAAGTCAACCTACCTTCTGTCTATTTTTAGAGCCTTCTTAGCTTTGTTCTAAGAAGGGGGTTGATTGTACTTAGTGGGAGGAATAGGGATAAGAATTCCATCTTCCTGGAAGCATAGGTTCTTAGATTTTATAACATGCCACTTTCATAATCCTATCTTTTAGGTAATAGTTTTCCTTTGATTTGGTGGAGGGGGGGCAAATTCCAAAATAAATAATTTTATCACCTGCAAACAAAGATGGTTTCATTTTTTTTCCTCTGCTTCTCCAGTTCCGGTGCCTCTTATTTCTTCCTCTTGTCTAATTGCATTGTCTTTCAGTGCAATTCTAGACAATGGGAGAGATGAAGGCATCCTTGTTTTCATTCTAGTTTTAGCCAGAAGGACATTTGTATTTTCCATTACGTAGTATGCTAATTTCTGGATACTTGAATTACTATTTTTGTCAAGTTTTTTTTAAGCATGAATATGTTTAATTATGTAAAATGCTTGTTCTGTTTTTGAAATATCAGAGAATATTTCTGCTCAGTTATATTCGTTTGATGAATTATATTAATATGTGTTCTAACACTGAACCACTTTCCTGTTCCTGGTTTTAAAAAAATCATTGGTCATAACCCATTATTTGGTTACATATTGTTTGCTTTTAGTTTATTATGCTTTATCTAAGATTTTTATGCACCTGTTTTCATAAGTGAAATGCCTATCAGCATTTGGGGGGTTTTTTTGTTTGTTTGTTTGGTTGGGTTTTTTTTGAGTTGGAGTCTCACTCTGTCACCCAGACTGGAGTGCAGTGGCCGCTCCCGGCCACCGCAGCCTTGACTTGATGGGCTCCAGCGATCCTTCTGCCTCAGCCTTCCACGTAGCTGGAACTACAGGCGTGCGCTACCACGCCCGGCTAATTTTTGTTTTATTATAGAGATGAGGTCTCACCAAGTTGCCCAGGCGGGTCTCAAACCCGCGGGCTCAGGCAATCCACTCACCTCAGCCTCCCAAAGGCACGGGATTACAGGCTGAGCCACCGAGCCTGGCTAGCATTTTTGTTTTTTAGTAAAATCTCTATCATGTTATGGGGGCTTTCTGTGCTTCATAGAAAGAATGTGGAAGTGCCTCATCTTTCCCTAAACTCTGAAATTATCTAAGTAGCACTGCTATTAATTGACCTGATTAAAACTTGGTATATAAATATGGAAATAGGGATTGGAAGGAGTTAGTGCTCTTTACCTCCTCTATTTCTTTAATAGTGACTGACCTGTTTAGATCAATTTTGGTCCTTTGAACTTTTCTAAAAAATTATTCTATCTTGGCATTTAACTTTATTTGCATACAATTCTACAAAGTAATGTTATGAGTTAAAAAAATAAATTATTTGGGATGATTTCTTTTCATTATTTCTAATTTGCTTTCTTTTTTCAATCCCTCCCAGAACATTTTTTGGGATGGTCTCACAGTTTGTCTCTGAACTAGATTTTAGATGTATCTGTTAGTTGTATTACTTTTGCTCTAACTCATTAGTAATTTTGTTGCTTCTTTTTTCTTCTTCTGTTGGGTTTAAGTTATTGTTCCTTTTCTAGTTTTTTATGATTTATATTAATTTATTGTTTTCTTTTTCATTTTTAGTGCTATTTATTTAAGGCCAAACTTGTCCTTTTGTAGCTGTTTTAGTTATATTCTCTAGATTTTTATACTTCTGGTTTTCATTATTATTTCTATGAAACTATGTACTTTCGCTCTTTATTTTGCTTTTTATTTTGCTCCAAGAGTTGTGTAATAGCATATTCGGTGGGCAAGTCTTTTTGCTTTCTTAATACTATAATTACCTTCTAGTTTTATTGCTTGTGGTAAGAGAACGCTGATTGTATTATTTCTATGCTTTAAATTTAATGAGATTATCTTTGTAGCATAAGATATGGTCAATTTGGGAGTTGTTTCATGTGCTTTTTAAAAGGAGATGTATTCTCAATTATCAGAGTTCAATATATATCTATAGGATCTGCTTCACTGGCCATGTCATTGAAGTCTTCTATCTCCTTACTAATTGTTTGTCTTGGATGGAGAGTGATGTGGTGAATTCTTCAGTTATAAGTGTATTTCTATTTTTCCTTGTATTTCCTGAAATTTCCATTCTTTGAAAGTGCCTTTTTTATTTGGTACATGTATATTAAAAACTGTGGCATTGTCATTGTGATTGTAACCTTAGCATTATAAAGATGCCTCCTTTTAAATTTCTTTCAATGCTGTGTATTCTAGCATCTATCTTGTTAGCAAGTATGACTGTTACACCTGCGTTCTTTTGTTTGAATTTATCCTGGGATATTATATTTGTATTTATTCATCTTTTAAAATCTCTTTATTTTAGGCAGGTCTCATGTATACAACATAGTGTTGAATATCACTTTTGAATTCAATCTGAAAATTATATTTCTTTCATTTGTGTTAAGCCCATTTTTATGTATTATTCATCAATATAATCAATATCTTTGTTTTTATTCTATCATAATTAGGTGACATATGACATGTTGTACACATACACATATATTCACTCACTGTGTACCATGTTTAACTTGTTCTTTTCATTTGATTTTTCTCTCTTTCTCTGACATATCTTTTAGTCTCTAAGAAGGATTTGAATTTTTGTTCTAATGGACACCTTTACTCTAAAACCTTTCTATTTCTATCGCCCACTCTTTTCCTGGAAACTGGCTCCTAGTTACCTGCTGTCTTTCTACTCTTCTTCTCCCCAAACAACTAATTTGAAGCTACATATATTTTTTTCTGAGTTATACCTATAGCCAGACTACTCCACTTCTTACATATTCCCCTCTTATCTCCACTCACAACTTTGATCATTTATCAGATGTTACACTGTTAGAGCACATGCCATACATACTGCACTGCTTTCCTCATAGTCCCATTTAGTACTAGTTCTCTGGGTGCTGGCACACCACGCTAACTTTCCATCCTTCTGCCACTGGCTCACTATCATTTTTGTTGCATGAAGCTGGTTCTCAATTAGATACTTCAGGAGAGGTTAATAGAAGCAGTATTTTCTGCGTTTTTAAATGAATGTATGCCTGAAAGTCAGTCTGGGTGGTTGACTCACATTGTCTTTCTTTGAGTATCTTAAACATGCTTCTCCATTTTCTTCTGGTATAAAGACTTGTTCTCAAAAAGTCTGATGTAGTCTGATTTTCTTCCTCTGCAAGATATTTGGGTGTTTTAATACCCAAAGTAAATGTGCAAAGAATTTTATTTTAATCTAAAGTTTTACTAAAATGTGTTTGTGTTTTGGTCATTCTGATTCAATTTTTCCAATCATGGAAGTATGCTATTTTTCAATATTTAAATTTAAATATTCTTTTCTTTGAGGAAGCTTTGTTTATTTTAGCTATTGGTTTCAGCATTCATTTCTGTCCCAAGCATTTTTGTCTGCCTCAGCATCTCCAATTATACATTTGTTGAATCGACTTTTTTAGTCTTCCATATCATTACTTTCAAATATTTTTAATGTCTTTTCTAACTTCATTTTTTTAACATATTTATTTCCTTATATTTTATATTTCTTCAATGGCATTACCTGTGACAGTTATTCACTCTTGTATTCCTTCTAATTTCGTCTCTGTTTCTAAAATAATGTTAATTTTATTTATAATTGTTTACTAAGTTTTATGAGCTCCCATTCACCTTCTATTTGTCCGATCATCTCACTTATGTGTTATTCTAATTCTGATATATGCTGCTTTTTATAAATTCTGTCATGTTTTTAAAAATTAGATTGTTTTGAAATATCAAAGTTTTCAATTTTTGTGGCTATGACTTTCTGTTTTGCCTTGTTATCTATAGGGATATTATTACACTACTTTTTTTCTTTTACTACTTTGCATGTAATTCAACCATAATCTTTTATTGCTGTGTTAAGTGAGTTAATTTTTCTAAGATTATTAGAAGGAAAGTGTGGGCCAGAATAACTTTTGTAGCTTCACAGCTGTAAGACTGCCTCTCCAGATGCTAAGAGTGTTAAAAAGAATATGGTTTTGTTCTTCTGAATATCTGACTTCCCGTCTTCCTTTCTCCACTTTTGTCTGGACCATTTTTTTCTTTTCCCTTAGAGTCCTGTCTTAGTTCAGGCTGCTATACCAAGATACCATAGACAGGGTAGCTTAAACAACAGAAATGCATTTCTCACAGTTCTGGAGGCTAAAAGACTCCAGATCTAGGTACGAGCAGGTCTTGTCATTTGCAGACAAGCCTCTTCCTGGCTTACGAATGGCTGCCTTTTTGCTATATCCTCATATGATTAAGAGAGAGAGAAAGAGTGTATGCTGGCCTTGTCATCTCCTTCCAAGGGCACTAATCCCATCATGAAGACTCCACCCTTATGACTTAATTTTAATTGATTGCCTCTCAAAAGCCTCTCCTTCAAATACTGTCACATTTGGCATTAGCACGTCAGCATGAGTTTGAGGGGAACACAAACATTCAGTTCATATCAAGTCCTTTTCCTGCTCAGTTTATATTCACTTCTGTATTAGTCAGTTCTGAATGCTATCAGATTGGTGACCTAAACAACAATCATTTATTTCTCACAGTTCTGGAAGCTGGGAAGTTTGAAATCAACATAAAAGAAGATTCGGTGTTTGGTGAGGGACTACTTCCTGAATGATAGATGACTGTCTTGCTGTCTCTCCACAAAGTGAAAAAAGAGCTAAAAAGCTCTCTGAAGTCTTTTTTGTAAGGTCACTAATCCCATTCATGAGGGCTCCACCCTCATAATTTGATGACCTCCAGACCCTACCTTCTAATATCCTCACCTTAGAGATTTGAATTTCCACACATGAATTTGGGAGGACACAAGCCTTCAGAACAAGAACGCTTCCAGCAATTTTCCCATAGTGGAACCATACTTGATCCAGGAAAGAGGAACCAAGGCCCTTGGAAGGTCTGCCCTCCTACAGTCATACCTCTTTCCTAGGAGCAAGAAGTCTGGATGGCAGAAAAATGTGCCAACCAAAGCAACTGCTCCCATCACAGGTCATACTCAAGTTGACCTGGGACCCTAAACACTGCCCAAATGCCCCTAAGTCACCACTCCAGGATCTGAAAACAATAATCAGATCTAGCTCATGAGGATTACACTAAATGATGGCTCTGAAAATTGTGTAAAGTGTAATGTGCTATTCTGTCTGAGTTACTTATTACTGATGCCAAAACACAACTATGACTTTGATTTTGACTCTTGGGTCCTCTGTAAATTGAAGTTTGCTTAAGAGTTACTATGGGAGGATGGCTACACAGGGCAACTGCCTCTAAATAAATAGAAAGAGGAAGCCACACCATGCAATCTACTGATCCATCCATCCATTCTCTCACACAGGCATTCAACAGTATCCGCAGAGCACTCAGTATGCATCATCCTGGACTTGGCATCGTGACAGGCTGAAAGGAGTAAAAGAACAGCTATAATAAATCTGTCAATATTAACCAAACACAAAAGTATCTATTAAATAAACAACTCTAAGGCGGGGAAGCTGCTTTAAACAGGGTGCAGGCAGAGTGCTGTGGGGTCCCACAATGATATTATGTGCCCTTCACTCTGAATGTGGACTACACAGCAAGCTTGTATTCTGTGTTTTTCATCATTATCTGGTTGGGTTCTGAACCCCATCTTGTATACTATATGAAGTCATCTTTACTCCAGAGTTGAAGAACAAGAAGCAGAGAGGTTAAATGACTGAGCACATAAATGAGCTCTGGGGTTTGAAGTTCAGTCTGACAGAGCCCAAAATCCATTCTCTAATGTACCTTGACTCCTATCTATAGCTAGCTCTCTTCTTCTCATTACAATAATTCATTTATTTGTACCCATTTCATCAGAAATTAAATTGAGCGCCTACTATGTGCCAAGAACTAGGTCCTAGGAGCTGACATTTTTCTCAGAGAAACACATAAAAAAAAATTAGCCAGTAAATACTTAGTATGTTAGAGAGTGGGGGGTACATCAATGGAACACAAGGCACAATGGAAAACTGGGGCAGGGGTACTTCCAGGGTACCCTATAAACTACTGAGGTAGTAGAAGTGAAGGGTAGAGGGTGCAATAAGTGTCACCCATTACAATATCCTGGTATCAGGCCCTATAACTTTAAGTGAATCACATGAAAACTCATTCCTTCAAGCCGAATCTTTCTTGCAAAATTTGAAATTGGCCCCAGCATTTTTTAAATTCATATTTGAAGATATGAGTGAGTTACTCTAAATCTATTACTAGGGGATGGGGGGAAGTGGTATATTTAGTGCATGCATTCAAACTGCTGTGCACCATACCATCTGTATGTGTATGAGTCAGGGTTCTCCAGAGAAACAGTACCAATAGGTCATAGAGAGAGCATTTAAGGAATTGGCTCACACGATTGTGGGAGCTGGCAAGATGAAATCTGCAGAGCTGGCCAACAAGGCAGAAACTCCAACAAGAGTTGATGTCACAGTCTTGAGTTTGAAGGCAGTCTGAAGGCAGAATTTCCTCCTCCTCAGGGGGCCTCTGTTCTGTTTCTAAAGGCCTTCAACTGATTGAATGAGGCCCACCCACATGGTGGAGAGTCATCTCCATCTACCAATGTAAGTGTGACTCACATTTACAAAATATCTTTACCGCAACATCTACACTAATGTTTGAACAAACAACTGGGCACCATGCCCCAGTCAAGTTGACACATAAAATTAATCATCACAGCATTAAAAAGTAAGTGCAGTCTGTGACAATGGCATTCTAACTCCAGGATGAATATGAAGAGGGACAACTCGTCTATTTAACATTTCACAAAGCCATCTTTCCCCCATTGCAGTGCAAGGTCATTTCTGTGGTGACAAAGCTGACATTTGGAGATGTCAGTGATTTCATCTTTAACTGACTGCCCCTAGCCCAGTCAGACTGAGTTGGGTTGGCCACCTCCCAGGTTCTGCAGCAAGCGTGGGGGGTCTATACTTAGAGGCAGAGGAGCGGGAGGAGGCGATCCTCATTTTAAATGTCACAGTGATTTATAGACTATATTTCCTGAGAAAAGTGCAAAGATTTATTTCCAGGAGACAGGCCGTTTGTAAACACGAAGCTCACAGGTGCAGCTGTGTGGGTTGGTGAACCCATGGGGGTCTCTGCCTTTCGCTCTAGGGAAAGGAACACCAACAGGTCCTGGAGGCAAAAGCAAGGGCTTGGGCCCAGAAGTGTCCTCCGAATAATGGCTCCTTTTCTTTATCTCCCCTGTGGAATTAGGTTTAGATCGACTTGTGGTACTCTACGCCACCTAGCTGAATGAAAAGTGAAATAATGATAAGTAGGTAAGTTGATAGATATGTTAATTAGCTTTACTTTAGTTTTCTACATTGTATGCATATGTCAAAACATCACCGTGTGCCCCATACATATGAACAATTATTATTTCTCAATTAAAAATAAGTTTTTTAAGTGAAAGTGAAAGGATGAAAAGAGTAAGAGTTTTTACCAGGGAGATAAATAATGATCAATTTGTATGCTCATAATAATCTAACTTAAAAATATATAAAGCATCATCAACACTAAGCTGAAACTAACACAGGTACAATAAACCAGGGGAATATGTTCATGTACCTCTTCTTGTCATTAATAGCTGGACTGGAAATTACCGCCCATCAAGCCAGGACTCAGGAAGTGCTACGGGGAGAGAAAGGGTAAGTGGAGGTTGGAGGGATAGTCCTACTAAAGTGGAAAACAGTGCAAAGTGCCTTTTTTTAGCCCTGGATCTGGTGGAAGAAGAAAACTCTACCCAAATATTCAGGGCACATTCATGTCCTCAAATAGACCCTTCACCAGAGTCCACAGTAAAGATCAAACCAATATGAACTGATAATTAAAAATCAAACAACCATAGAAATGAACAAGCCAGACAGTCAGACAAAGCAAAATTAAGCGGAAAACAAACAACAAGGAGAAAAGAACCAAGGTAAACTTCAGATATTTGGGCTACCATGCACAAAATGTAAAATAAGACAAATGTAAAGGGAAAAAAATGATGAAATCAAAGATATAGTGAGGATAAAATGATTTGCCTAAACTGGATAGATTCAAAAAAGAATGAAATAGAGCTTCAATACGTGAATGATATAATCAATGATCTCTTACTAGTCCTACTGATTTATCTGCAGATGCTTTGGATTCCTGCGCCATCACATTATCCACAGATAAAGTCACATGAGAAACTCAGATGTCAACCAGAGACCTTCTGTCTCTGGGATCTGGTGAGACATTCTTTAAGCCCCCATCTTCCTGGCTGCCTCTCTGCAGTCACACTCATGTGAATGATGTGACATTCATGCCACCATCTCTACTCAAAGGCACAAGTCTCCACCGGTTTCTCCATGGACTCACTCACAGCCAAGCGGGCTGGGAACTCAGCAACCTCACAAACACCTGAAGTGAAAGGAGGAGTGACTCTGTGGAGTGTGAAGCCTTCTGTCACCTTTGGCTCCACCCCCCTCCTCCCTCCAGACAGATGGGCGACTATCTTTCTCATCATCTCATATAATAACCTACAAAGTATTCTGTTTATACCTGGGTCCTTTGAATTCCCACATCCTGCCCCAAGCAGGCTTTCAGGAATCTCCTGAGCAACAGCAGCAGCACGCTTTCTTCAAGTCCACTGGAAAGAAGTGAGGAGGGTGTGCAGAAGAAAATTTCTCTGCCTCATTTCAACAGATGGCCCAACAAATCTAGGTGTTTTTCCTGTCATGGTACATGGTGCTGGGGATGATTAAAGAGTGTGTTTCAATATCTGTTTGCACATTTGTCTCCCTGTGGGCTATGGGCTTTGAGGGGTCAGATCTACGTCATACTGGCTGCCCAATCCACAGGATAAAGGAGGAGGGTGCAGGGTCCTCCTACAAGCAGCTGCAGGATTTTGTCTCTTGTGAACCCCAGTTCTGGGTGTCCTCGTATTCCCTTTGCTACCTGCCAGCACAACCCTGCTGCTGTGGAGCTGTGGTTAATAGCAAAGCTCTCCCTTGGCGGCATAAGGCTCCACGAGCAGCAGATAATGTATATGTAAAGTAGTTGCTTTTAAAATCTTTTATGTGCCTATCATATTAAAAGCAATCCTTTGGAAATTACCAAGACATGATGCACACCTGCTTGCGATTTTTATAGTTTCTTTTTTGCCTCCAAGTAAAGAATGTAAAATACTCAAAACTGAGTTTGTTCCTTTTATTTCAAAAGGGTCCTATAGATTCTACTTTTGCATGGTCACTCTAGCTGGGCTCGATTCCTCCATCTCCAGGACAACTTCCTTAGTTCAGATCCTTATAGAACCACACCTTTCTGGAAGGTTTTCTGTCTCTGATGTTGCCACTCACCATGAGCCTGTTCAGGCTTTCCCCAGCATTGCCATCCAAAGTATCTTTCTAAAATTAAGCACTACGGTGTCGCTCTTTGGCTTAAAACCCCACAGCGATGGTTTGTTCCCAAAGCTGGCCCCAGACCACTGCTTGCACACTCCCTTTAAGCAAACAAACACCATCATGTTCTTCTCCTTCCAGTGCTGTGCACCATGAGTTAAATAACAACCACTGACAGGTCTCTGGCTCACTCCTGGCATTGCTGGAAAAGTCTAACACTAAGCCGGGCTTGGTGGCTCAGCCTGTAATCCCGCGCCTTTGGGTGGCTGAGGTGAGTGGATTGCCTGAGCCCGCGGGTCCGAGACCCGCCTGGGCAGCAAGACCTCATCTCTACAATAAATCAAAAAATCAGCCGGGTGTGGTAGCACATGCCTGTAATTCCGGCTACTTGGAAGGCTGAGGCGGAAGGATCTCCGGAGCCCAGCAGGTCGAGGCTGCGGTGGCTGGGAGCGGCCACTGCACTCCATTCTGACAGAGTGAGACTCCAACTCAAAAAAAAAAAAAAGTCTAACACTAGACCATCAGCCTTCTTCTGTGCCTCCAACCAGAGCCATACGAGGAGGCTCCAACATGCTAGGAATGATGAATCACTGGGTTGCATCATCTTCATCAAACGTACTCCCACTCACCCGCACCCATGTACAACACACCCTTGTGCACACTGACACATATACACACTTACATTCACACTCTCACCTATTGAGCTGAGACCACTTCACATTTCAGAGAGAAAGCAGATGTTCACAGCAGGAGCCCTGTCATGGCTAATTGATGTATCAACTTGACTGGGCCACAGGGCTCCTAGATAGCTGGGTGCACATGACTTGTGGGTGTGTCTATGAGAGTGTTTCTGGAAGAGATTCATGTCTGCATTGGTGAACAGAGTATAAAGCAGATAGTCCTCCTCAAGGAGGCATTATCCAGTCCCTAGACACCCAAATAGAACAAAAAGGTGAAGGAAGGTTGAGTTCCATCTGTCTGACTGAACTGAGACCTCAATCTTCTCCTGCTCTTGGTGCTCCCGGTTCTCAGGCCTTCAGATTCAGACTGGAATCTACACCACTGGATTACGGGCTCTTGGGCCTTTGAATTTACACACTGGCTGTCTTGGGTCTCCAGCTTGCAGATAGCAGATTGTAGGGCCTCTCAGCCTCCATAATTGTATCAGCTACCTCCTGATGAATCTCTTCCTTTAAGTGTCTCCTATTGGTTCTATTTCTCTGGAGAATACTGACAATAAAGGCTTCTTATCTCACACCAGCCCATGTACAAACCACCCATTCATAGGTCCTCTGCCCTGTCCCTGCCCCATTCTCAAGACTTTTCCATCCAGGGGCCACTCATTCCCCACCCCCATAGTGCTCTGAACCCATCCTCAACACCTGCTTTCATTGTTTTCCTAAAGTTTGCCTTTTCCTATTGGTGTCTAAGGCTGATCTCCACTATCTTTAAATCAGAACCTCTCAACCTATCCTCCTCTCTCAAAAGCAATTTTGCACACACTGGAGGCTTGGTTCTCCTCCCCTTGTTAACCAAACACTGTACTCTGGGTCCTCACTGACAACTTCAAAGTCATCCTTGTTCAGATGCTGCACTCAGTGTTTCCAAACCCAGTGGGCCATCTGCTCTCCTGTGACACACAGCAGCATTTGGCAATTTTTCCTAAAACCCCTCTTTTCTCAGTTTCCCTGTCATCTACCCTCCAGCCCTGTCTTTGCCAGTCTCTTGGAGTAACCTGGGCAGTTCTATCTATGAGATGGGCCTACAGCATGTATCACATGTGTCCTATGATGGAACAGGTCTGTATCAGGTAGGATTCAATTAGACTGCAATCCAGGGACCTAAATTGGAGAGTTTACTTTTATTTCCTGTAGAAAAGTTTGAGACCAGCTGTAGGAGGCTGATTTGGCTGCTCTGTGGTCACTGAGGCTGTGTCCATCTGCCTGCCCCAACCTCTTCACACAGCTCCATCGTGCACATCACCTCTGGCCACTGGCTTCATTGGTAATATTCCCACTTCAGGAAGCAAGAAGAAGGGAGAATCAGAGTGCAGAGGGTCTGAGTCCTGCTTAGTCAGTCCCAGAGGGCTTAACCTGGATGTCCCTTCTCCCCATGGTTCTGCTTATTTCTCTTTAGCCACCACCTTCTGAAAGGAGAGATGGCAAATGTTGTTCGTGGGGGTGCACGCTGTCATCTCTGTTGCCAAAAAAGAAGGGGATCAAGGATTTGGGGGTACATACCTGACAGTCTCCATGCAATGTCCCAAAGTGGACTCCTGACTCCTCACACCTGCTCTGCTTCTCCTCTGAGTTTTGCACCTCTGTTCATCCGGTTGCAGAAGCTAAAAGCCCCAGAGCCTCACTCCCCTTCCCTGGCTTCCATGCATCCAGTCTTTCCATCCTTCCATCCCAGAACCTGTCTCTCTGCCCTCCTCAGGGCTGGAAACGGCTCCTGGATTCCATTCTGACTTGGTAGTGACAAGCTCAGGAGTCAGCCACTGATAGTAATGTAGGCCAAGCGGGGCTGCAGGGAGTGAGGCGAGGGCTGCTGGGCTTAACTGGGAGCTTTCTGAAATACTGGATTCAACTACAACAGCAAGACCCTCAACCCATATTCTGGTCACCGTTTGGAGTGACACTGGCATGATCCAGGGACTCTAGATCATGCAGAAGTTTCCAGGAGAATGTTAAGGTATAAACCGGCAGGAGGGAATGCAGGGCAAACCCAGTTCAGTCCCACAGAGGTAGCCCTGAAGTCATCTGCCCAAAACCTGCCCAAGGTCATTTGCTGATCAGGGCAGAAGGAGGTAGAGACTTTCCAAGTCCAAAGTGATAAAGACCTGCCCATCCCGAGATGGTCACATTGGCTTTTTGAGCATGTAAGAGCCAGGTCTACCCCCCAGCACAGTTGGAAACGGCAGTGAGTACCATTCTGTGCCAGGTGCTCTAGCTGACCCTGTCCTCGAGAGAATGGTAGACAGGCACAGAAGGGTGAGCCAAGCAAATGAAGATCCCTATCACAGGGGAAGAGGAAAGTCCTCTGATAGGGTGCCAAGCGCCATACCCGGGGTGCAGAGAACCTGTAGGGAGACTCCATGGAGAAGGCAGCTTCCCCATGGGCCTTGCAGTCTTCACCAGATCAGAGAAAAGACGATAGAGGCTAAACAAAGGGAGATGGGCAGGAAGATGTTGGCTGACCCAAGAGGCAGGAGCAGGTGAAGCAACCTGATGGGATGCAGCTGTGAGTGGGGAAGGGAAGCTGCACTACAGACAAGCTTGCACACATAAAAGCACACACACATGGCTGTGCAAGGCTACACAAGCTCACTCACACTCACATGTTCACACACACACCCCACACTCTCACACATCTTCACAAACAAGACACACAACTACCCAACATACACCCCCACATAAGGTCTTACATGCACACACATATACACAGATACACCGCACACATCATGTTCAGGCACACATTCAAACATATTCAAGTTCATACATACACCCATGTTAACATTCACACACTCACATGCATGTCCATGCTCACACACACTTGCCTGTGCCCCCTGCAGGGCATACACTTCTACACAAGTTCTCACACACACCATACATCCATGCTTGAGCACTCACTCATGCACATACACCCACATTCACATTCACATACACCCTCAGATGCATGTCTGTGCTCACATTCCCTGTAGGACATATATTCCCACATAAGCTCTCTCATACACACATACACACATACACATACACACATACACACACACACACACACACACACACACACACACACAATCCATGCTTGGGCACCCACTCAAACATATTCATAAACATACACATTCCCATTCGCACACATATTCACACGCATATCTATGCTCTCACACACATGCCTGCGCCCCTGCAGGACATACACTCCTACACAAGGTCTCACATACACATGCACACACACACACAACATATCCATGCTTGGGCATACATTCAAACACATTCACACTCATGCACATACCCCCAAATTCACATTCACATACACCCTCACATGCATGTCTGTGCTCACATTCCCTGCAGGACATATATTCCCACATAAGCTCTCTCTCTCTCTCACACACACACACACACACACACACACACACACACACACACACACCAATGCTTGGGAACTCAATCAAATATATTCATGCATATATTCACAAGTCCATGCTCACACATCCGTGCCTGTGCTCCCTGTGGGGCAGAGGGTACAGCTGTCCCTAGGTAGCTATCAACCTGTCAGTGCTGCCCAGATTCGACTTGACTTCCCCAATTATGCTCTTCAGAGAACATTCTATTAAAGACAATTTGTCAGGCCCATCTCGGGTTTCATAAGAATAGCAAGCCTCATCTCGATCACTTCTCAGGCATGCTCTGACAGAAAGAGAGATACGCCCCCTCCGACCCCAGAGCCGGCAGCTCATCAGTGCCTTCCCCACTCCCATCCCACAGAAGCCAGGACTTCAGCTTTTTGATTTATGGGTCACGTACCCTGGCACCCGAACCTGCCTAAAAGTTGGGAATGTGATGACTCACCGTACTTGGCAGCTCATACGTACATATATTTCAGAACATCCATGCTCACACTCATTATAATTGGGGCTGGATAATCAGCACATTCAGCTGCCAAAATCAAGTGCACAATTCACATCAACCTCTTGGATCAGAAAGAGTGCTGGCTGACATTCATTCTTCCATCTCTGGAAAACACAGCAGAAAAGGGCCTTCAAGGTGGGCCAACCTACTTCTGCAGCAGCATTCCCTGCACTGCTCACAGGGAGTTGCTCTACATGTTAGTGGATATCCCAGGGTCCCAGGTCAGTCTTGACTGGAGGCAGTCCTGGCCCGTTGTACATTCTCATCTGCCATTCCTAAAGCCATGGCTCAATCAGGCAAGTACTTCTGGAAGGCATGTGGAGGACGTAACGCTCCCTCCCAGCCTTCAAGTCTGCAGTTTAGGTGGCCTGTGCCAACTGATAGTCATATGGGTGCAAGTGATAATTCAGAGACAAAAAGGAATTTTTCATTCACGGAAGTAAAAAATCCAAGTGTAGATTAGGTTTCAGGTCTGGCTTGATGGAGGCATACAAAGTGTCCTTCTGACTCTCAGCTCTCTGAGTAGGCTTCACCTTCCATTGACAAGATGTCAGCCAACAGCTTGGGGCCTTCTACTCTCTCAATAACACATTCAGAATGAAAGCTAGGCCCAGCATCTTGATGTGTCCCCTCAGTATACCAGGTTCTCATGTCTGTCCATCTCTCTGTTGCTAGAGAATGTGGTGCCCAGAACTACTTAGGTCTGAATCACTTGGGCCTCCCTGCTGGTAAATGTACTTTCCCCAGTGTCAGAGCCCAGGAGTGGAAGACAGGAGGCTGCCCTGAGAAAATGTGTGTCTGTGGGGGGGGGGGGGGGGG